>NW_026781526.1:0-272262 GCF_030144855.1 Hypanus sabinus | reverse complement strand
GCCCTCTGGTCCTAGACTCCCCCACAATAGGAAACATCCTCTCCACATCCACTCTATCTGTGTCCTCTGGTCCTAGACTCCCCCACAATAGGAAACATCCTCTCCACATCCACTCTATCTGTGTCCTCTGGTCCTAGACTCCCCCACTATAGGAAACATCCTCTCCACAACCACTCTATCTGTGTCCTCTGGTCCTAGACTCCCCCACTATAGGAAACATCCTCTCCACGTCCACTCTATCTGTGTCCTCTGGTCCTAGACTCCCCCACTATAGGAAACATCCTCTCCACATCCACTCTATCTGTGTCCTCTGGTCCTAGACTCCCCTACTATTGGAAACATCCACTCTATCTGTGTCCTCTGGTCCTAGACTCCCCCACTATAGGAAACATCCTCTCCACATCCACTCTATCTGTGTCCTCGGGTCCTAGACTCCCCACTATAGGAAACAGCCTCTCCACATCCACTCTATCTGTGTCCTCTGGTCCTAGACTCCCCCACTATAGGAAACAGCCTCTCCACATCCACTCTGTCTGTCCCCTCTGGTCCTAGTCTCCCCCACTATAGGAAACATCCTCTACACGTCTACTTTATCTGTGTCCTCTGGTCCTAGACTCCCCTCACTATAGGAAATATCTTCTCCACATCCACTCTATCTGTGTCCACTGGTCCTAGACTCCCCCACTATAGGAAACATACTCTCCACATCCACTCTATCTGTGTCCTCTGGTCCTAGTCTCCACCACTACAGGAAACATCCTCTCCACATCCACTCTATCTGTGTCCACTACAGGAAAAATCCTCTCCACATCCACTCTATCTGTGTCCTCTGGTCCTAGACTCCACCACAACAGGAAACATCCTCTCCACATCCACTCTATCTGTGTCCTCTGGTCCTAGACACCCCCACTACAGGAAACATCCTCTCCACATCCACTCTATCTGTGTCCTCTGCTCCTAGACTCCACCACTATAGGAAACATCCTCTCCGCATCCACACTATCTGTGTCCTCTGGTCCTAGACTCCACCACTACAGGAAACATCCTCTCCACATCCACTCTATCTGTGTCCTCTGGTCCTAGACTCCACCACAACAGGAAACATCCTCTCCACATCCACTCTATCTGTGTCCTCTGGTCCTAGTCTCCCCCACTATAGGAAACATCCTCTCCACATCCACTCTATCGGTGCCCTCTGGTCCTAGACTCCCCCACTATAGGAAACCCTCTCCACATCCACTCTATCTGTGTCCTCTGGTCCTAGACTCCCTCACTATAGGAAACATCCTCTCCACGTCCACACTATCTGTGTCCTCTGGTCCTAGACTCCCCCACTATAGGAAACATCCTCTCCACATCCACTCTATCTGTGTCCTCTGGACCTAGACTCCACCACTACAGGAAACATCCTCTCCACATCCACTCTATCTGTGTCCTCTGGTCCTGGACTCCCCCACTATAGGAAACATCCTCTCCACATCCACTCTATCTGTGTCCTCTGGTCCTAGACTCCCCCACTGTAGGAAACTTCCTCTCCACATCCACTCTATCTGTGTCCTCTGCTCCTAGACTCCACCACAACAGGAAACATCCTCGCCACATCCACTCGATCTGTGCCCTCTGGTCCTAGACTCCCCCACTATAGGAAACATCCTCTCCACATCCACTCTATCTGTGTCCTCTGGTCCTAGACTCCACCACAACAGGAAACATCCTCTCCACATCCACTCTATCTGTGCCCTCTGGTCCGAGACTCCCCCACTATAGGAAACATCCTCTCCGCATCCACTCTATCTGTGCCCTCTGGTCCTAGAGTCGCCCACTATAGGAAACATCCTCTCCACATCCACTCTGTCTGTGCCCTCTGGTCCTAGACTCCCCCACAATAGGAAACATCCTCTCCACATCCACTCTATCTGTGTCCTCTGGTCCTAGACTCCCCCACAATAGGAAACATCCTCTCCACATCCACTCTATCTGTGTCCTCTGGTCCTAGACTCCCCCACTATAGGAAACATCCTCTCCACAACCACTCTATCTGTGTCCTCTGGTCCTAGACTCCCCCACTATAGGAAACATCCTCTCCACGTCCACTCTATCTGTGTCCTCTGGTCCTAGACTCCCCCACTATAGGAAACATCCTCTCCACATCCACTCTATCTGTGTCCTCTGGTCCTAGACTCCCCTACTATTGGAAACATCCACTCTATCTGTGTCCTCTGGTCCTAGACTCCCCCACTATAGGAAACATCCTCTCCACATCCACTCTATCTGTGTCCTCGGGTCCTAGACTCCCCCACTATAGGAAACAGCCTCTCCACATCCACTCTATCTGTGTCCTCTGGTCCTAGACTCCCCCACTATAGGAAACAGCCTCTCCACATCCACTCTGTCTGTCCCCTCTGGTCCTAGTCTCCCCCACTATAGGAAACATCCTCTACACGTCTACTTTATCTGTGTCCTCTGGTCCTAGACTCCCCTCACTATAGGAAATATCTTCTCCACATCCACTCTATCTGTGCCCTCTGGTCCTAGACTCTCCCACTATAGGAAACATCCTCTCCACATCCACTCTATCGGTGCCCTCTGGTCCTAGACTCCCCCACAATAGGAAACATCCTCTCCACATCCAGGTTGTCTGTGTCCTCTGATCCTAGACTCCCCCACGATAGGAAACATACTCTCCACATCGACTCTTTCTGTGCCTTCTGGTCCTAGACTCCCCCACTATAGGTAACATCCTCTCCACATCCACGTTGTCTGTGTCCTCTGATCCTAGACTCCCCCACGATAGGAAACATACTCTCCACATCCACTCTATCTGTGCCCTCTGGTCCTAGACTCTCCCGCTATAGGAAACATCCTCTCCGCATCCACACTATCTGTGTCCTCTGGTCCTAGACTCCCCCACTATAGGAAACATCCTCTCCACATCCACTCTATCTGTGCCCTGTGGTCCTAGACTCTCCCGCTATAGGAAACATCCTCTCCGCATCCTCACTATCTGTGTCCTCTGGTCTTAGACTCACCCACTATAGGAAACATCCTCTCCACATCCACTCTATCTGTGTCCTCTGGTCCTAGACTCCACCACAACAGGAAACATCCTCTCCACATCCACTCTACCTGTGTCCTCTGGTCCTAGACTCCCCCACTATAGGAAACATCCTCTCCACATCCACTCTATCTGTGTCCTCTGGTCTTAGACTCCACCACAACAGGAAACATCCTCTCCACATCCACTCTGTCTGTGCTCTCTGCTCCTAGACTCCCCCACAATAGGAAACATCCTCTCCACATCCACTCTATCTGTGTCCTCTGGCCCTAGCCTCCCCCACTATAGGAAACATCCTCTCCACATCCACTCTATCTGTGCCCTCTGGTCCTAGACTCCCCCACAATAGGAAACATCCTCTCCACATCCACTCTAACTGTGTCCTCTGGTCCTAGACTCCCCCACTATAGGAAACAGCCTCTCCACATCCACTCTGTCTGTGTCCTCTGGTCCTAGACTCCCCCACTATAGGAAACATCCTCTCCACATCCACTCTATCTGTGTCCTCTGGTCCTAGACTCCACCACGATAGGAAACATACTCTCCACATCCACACTATCTGTGTCCTCTGGTTTAAGACTCCCCCACTATAGGAAACATCCTCTCCACATCCACTCTATCTGTGCCCTCTGGTCCTAGACTCTCCCGCTATAGGAAACATCCTCTCCGCATCCACACTATCTGTGTCCTCTGGTCTTAGACTCACCCACTATAGGAAACATCCTCTCCACATCCACTCTATCTGTGTCCTCTGGTCCTAGACTCCACCACAACAGGAAACATCCTCTCCACATCCACTCTATCTGTGTCCTCTGGTCCTAGACTCCCCCACTATAGGAAACATCCTCTCCACATCCACTCTATCTGTGTCCTCTGGTCTTAGACTCCACCACAACAGGAAACATCCTCTCCACATCCACTCTGTCTGTGCTCTCTGCTCCTAGACTCCCCCACAATAGGAAACATCCTCTCCACATCCACTCTATCTGTGTCCTCTGGCCCTAGCCTCCCCTACTATAGGAAACATCCTCTCCACATCCACTCTATCTGTGCCCTCTGGTCCTAGACTCCCCCACAATAGGAAACATCCTCTCCACATCCACTCTAACTGTGTCCTCTGGTCCTAGACTCCCCCACTATAGGAAACAGCCTCTCCACATCCACTCTGTCTGTGTCCTCTGGTCCTAGACTCCCCCACTATAGGAAACATCCTCTCCACATCCACTCTATCTGTGTCCTCTGGTCCTAGACTCCACCACTACAGGAAACATCCTCTCCACATCCACTCTATCTGTGTCCTCTGGTCCTAGACTCCCCCACTATAGGAAACATCCTCTCCACATCCACTCTGTCTGTGCCCTCTGGTCCTAGACTCCCCCACAATAGGAAACATCCTCTCCACATCCACTCTATCTGTGTCCTCTGGTCCTAGTCTCCACCACTACAGGAAACATCCTCTCCACATCCACTCTATCTGTGTCCTCTACAGGATACATCCTGTCCACATCCACTCTATCTGTGTCCTCTGGCCCCAGACTCCCCCACAATAGGAAACATCCTCTCCGCATCCACTCTATCTGTGTCCTCTGCTCCTAGACTCCCCCACTATAGGAAACATCCTCTCCACATCCACTCTATCTGTGTCCTCTTGTCCTAGACTCCCCCACTATAGGAAACATCCTCTCCACATCCACTCTATCTGTGTCCTCTGGTCCTAGACTCCCCCACTATAGGAAACATCCTCTCCACATCCACACTATCGGTGCCCTCTGGTCCTAGACTCCCCCACAATAGGAAACATCCTCTCCACATCCAGGTTGTCTGTGTCCTCTGATCGTAGACTCCCCCACGATAGGAAACATACTCTCCACATCGACTCTTTCTGTGCCTTCTGGTCCTAGACTTCCCACTATAGGAAACATACTCTCCACATCCACGTTGTCTGTGTCCTCTGATCCTAGACTCTCCCGCTATAGGAAACATCCTCTCCGCATCCACACTATCTGTGTCCTCTGGTCCTAGACTCTCCCACTATAGGAAACATCCTCTCCACATACACTCTATCTGTGTCCTCTGGTCCTAGACTCCACCACTACAGGAAACATCCTCTCCACATACACTCTATCTGTGTCCTCTGGTCCTAGACTCCACCACTACAGGAAACATCCTCTCCACATCCACTCTATCTGTGTCCTCTGGTCCTAGACTCCCCACTATAGGAAACATACTCTCCACATCCACTCTATCTGTGTCCTCTGGTCCTAGACCCCCACTATAGGAAACATCCTCTCCACATCCACTCTGTCTGTGCCCTCTGGTCCTAGACTCCCCCACAATAGGAAACATCCTCTCCACATCCACTCTATCTGTGTCCTCTGGTCCTAGTCTCCACCACTACAGGAAATATCCTCTCCACATCCACTCTATCTGTGTCCTCTACAGGATACATCATCTCCACATCCACTCTATCTGTGTCCTCTGCTGCTAGACTCCCCCACTATAGGAAACATCCTCTCCACATCCACTCTATCTGTGTCCTCTAGTCCTGGACTCCCCCAATATAGGAAACATCCTCTCCACATCCACTCTATCTGTATCCTCTGGTCCTAGACTCCACGACTACAGGAAACATCCTCTCCACATCCACTCTATCTGTGTCCTCTGGTCCTAGACTCCCCCACTATAGGAAACATCCTCTCCACATCCACTCTATCTGTGTCCTCTGGTCCTAGACTCCCCACTATAGGAAACATCCTCTCCACATCCACTCTATCGTTGCCCTCTGGTCCTAGACTCTCCCGCTATAGGAAACATCCTCTCCGCATCCACACTATCTGTGTCCTCTGGTCCTAGACTCCCCCACTATAGGAAACATCCTCTCCACATCCACTCTATCTGTGTCCTCTGGTCCTAGACTCCACCACAACAGGAAACATCCTCTCCACATCCACTCTATCTGTGTCCTCTGGTCCTAGACTCCCCCACTATAGGAAACATCCTCTCCACATCCACTCTATCTGTGTCCTCTGGTCCTAGACACCACCACAACAGGAAACATCCTCTCCACATCCACTCTATCTGTGTCCTCTGGTCCTAGACTCCCCCACTATAGGAAACATCCTCTCCACATCCACTCTGTCTGTGCTCTCTGCTCCTAGACTCCCCCACAATAGGAAACATCCTCTCCACATCCACTCTATCTGTGTCCTCTGGCCCTAGCCTCCCCCACTATAGGAAACATCCTCTCCACATCCACTCTGTCTGTGCTCTCTGCTCCTAGACTCCCCCACAATAGGAAACATCCTCTCCACATCCACTCTATCTGTGTCCTCTGGCCCTAGCCTCCCCCACTATAGGAAACATCCTCTCCACATCCACTCTATCTGTGCCGTCTGGTCCTAGACTCCCCCACAATAGGAAACATCCTCTCCACATCCACTCTAACTGTGTCCTCTGGTCCTAGACTCCCCCACTATAGGAAACAGCCTCTCCACATCCACTCTATCTGTGTCCTCTGGTCCTAGACTCCCCCACTATAGGAAACATCCTCTCCACATCCACTCTATCTGTGTCCTCTGGTCCTAGACTCCATCACTACAGGAAACATCCTCTCCACATCCACTCTATCTGTGTCCTCTGGTCCTAGACTCCCCCACTATAGGAAACATCCTCTCCACATCCACTCTGTCTGTGCCCTCTGGTCCTAGACTCCCCCACAATAGGAAACATCCTCTCCACATCCACTCTATCTGTGTCCTCTGGTCCTAGTCTCCACCACTACAGGAAACATCCTCTCCACATCCACTCTATCTGTGTCCTCTACAGGATACATCCTGTCCACATCCACTCTATCTGTGTCCTCTGGCCCTAGACTCCCCCACAATAGGAAACATCCTCTCCGCATCCACTCTATCTGTGTCCTCTGCTCCTAGACTCCCCCACTATAGGAAACATCCTCTCCACATCCACTCTATTTGTGTCCTCTGGTCCTAGACTCCCCCACTATAGGAAACATCCTCTCCACATCCACTCTATCTGTGTCCTCTTTTCCTGGACTCCCCCAATATAGGAAACATCCTCTCCACATACACTCTATCTGTGTCCTCTGGTCCTGGACTCCCCCACTATAGGAAACATCCTCTCCACATCCACTCTATCTGTGTCCTCTGGTCCTAGTCTCCACGACTACAGGAAACATCCTCTCCACATCCACTCTATCTGTGTCCTCTGGTCCTAGACTACCCCACTATAGGAAACATCCTCTCCACATCCACTCTATCGGTGCCCTCTGGTCCTAGACTCCCCCACAATAGGAAACATCCTCTGCACATCCAGGTTGTCTGTGTCCTCTGATCCTAGACTCCCCCACGATAGGAAACATACTCTCCACATCGACTCTTTCTGTGCCTTCTGGTCCTAGACTTCCCACTATAGGAAACATACTCTCCACATCCACGTTGTCTGTGTCCTCTGATCCTAGACTCTCCCGCTATAGGAAACATCCTCTCCGCATCCACACTATCTGTGTCCTCTGGTCCTAGACTCCCCCACTATAGGAAACATCCTCTCCACATACACTCTATCTGTGTCCTCTGGTCCTAGACTCCACCACTACAGGAAACATCCTCTCCACATCCACTCTATCTGTGTCCTCTGGTCCTAGACTCCCCCACTATAGGAAACATACTCACCACATCCACTCTATCTGTGTCCTCTGGTCCTAGACTCCCCCACTGTAGGAAACATACTCTCCACATCCACTCTGTCTGTGCCCTCTGGTCCTAGACTCCCCCACAATAGGAAACATCCTCTCCACATCCACTCTATCTGTGTCCTCTGGTCCTAGTCTCCACCACTACAGGAAACATCCTCTCCACATCCACTCTATCTGTGTCCTCTACAGGATACATCCTCTCCACATCCACTCTATCTGTGTCCTCTCGCCCTAGACTCCCCCACAATAGGAAACATCCTCTCCGCATCCACTCTATCTGTGTCCTCTGCTCCTAGACTCCCCCACTATAGGAAACATCCTCTCCACATCCACTCTATCTGTGTCCTCTGATCCTGGACTCCCCCACTATAGGAAACATCCTCTCCACATCCACTCTATCTGTATCTTCTGGTCCTAGACTCCACGACTACAGGAAACATCCACTCCACATCTACTCTATCTGTGTCCTCTGGTCCTAGACTCCCCCACTATAGGAAACATCCTCTCCACATCCACTCTATCTGTGTCCTCTGGTCCAAGACTCCCCCACTATAGGAAACATCCTCTCCACATCCACTCTATCGGTGCCCTCTGGTCCTAGACTCCCCCACAATAGGAAACATCCTCTCCACATCCAGGTTGTCTGTGTCCTCTGATCCTAGACTCCCCCACGATAGGAAACATACTCTCCACATCGACTCTTTCTGTGCCTTCTGGTCCTAGACTCCCCCACTATAGGTAACATCCTCTCCACATCCACGTTGTCTGTGTCCTCTGATCCTAGACTCCCCCACGATAGGAAACATACTCTCCACATCCACTCTATCTGTGCCCTCTGGTCCTAGACTCTCCCGCTATAGGAAACATCCTCTCCGCATCCACACTATCTGTGTCCTCTGGTCCTGGACTCCCCCACTATAGGAAACATCCTCTCCACATCCACTCTATCTGTGCCCTCTGGTCCTAGACTCTCCCGCTATAGGAAACATCCTCTCCGCATCCACACTATCTGTGTCCTCTGGTCCTAGACTCCCCCACTATAGGAAACATTCTCTCCACATCCACTCTATCTGTGTCCTCTGGTCCTAGACTCCACCACAACAGGAAACATCCTCTCCACATCCACTCTATCTGTGTCCTCTGGTCCTAGACTCCCCCACTATAGGAAACATCCTCTCCACATCCACTCTATCTGTGTCCTCTGGTCCTAGACTCCACCACAACAGGAAACATCCTCTCCACATCCACTCTATCTGTGTCCTCTGGTCCTAGACTCCACCACTACAGGAAACATCCTCTCCACATCCACTCTATCTGTGTCCTCTACAGGATACATCCTGTCCACATCCACTCTATCTGTGTCCTCTGGCCCCAGACTCCCCCACAATAGGAAACATCCTCTCCGCATCCACTCTATCTGTGTCCTCTGCTCCTAGACTCCCCCACTATAGGAAACATCCTCTCCACATCCACTCTATCTGTGTCCTCTTGTCCTAGACTCCCCCACTATAGGAAACATCCTCTCCACATCCACTCTATCTGTGTCCTCTGGTCCTAGACTCCCCCACTATAGGAAACATCATCTCCACATCCACACTATCGGTGCCCTCTGGTCCTAGACTCCCCCACAATAGGAAACATCCTCTCCACATCCAGGTTGTCTGTGTCCTCTGATCCTAGACTCCCCCACGATAGGAAACATACTCTCCACATCGACTCTTTCTGTGCCTTCTGGTCCTAGACTTCCCACTATAGGAAACATACTCTCCACATCCACGTTGTCTGTGTCCTCTGATCCTAGACTCTCCCGCTATAGGAAACATCCTCTCCGCATCCACACTATCTGTGTCCTCTGGTCCTAGACTCTCCCACTATAGGAAACATCCTCTCCACATACACTCTATCTGTGTCCTCTGGTCCTAGACTCCACCACTACAGGAAACATCCTCTCCACATACACTCTATCTGTGTCCTCTGGTCCTAGACTCCACCACTACAGGAAACATCCTCTCCACATCCACTCTATCTGTGTCCTCTGGTCCTAGACTCCCCCACTATAGGAAACATACTCTCCACATCCACTCTATCTGTGTCCTCTGGTCCTAGACTCCCCCACTATAGGAAACATCCTCTCCACATCCACTCTGTCTGTGCCCTCTGGTCCTAGACTCCCCCACAATAGGAAACATCCTCTCCACATCCACTCTATCTGTGTCCTCTGGTCCTAGTCTCCACCACTACAGGAAATATCCTCTCCACATCCACTCTATCTGTGTCCTCTACAGGATACATCATCTCCACATCCACTCTATCTGTGTCCTCTCGCCCTAGACTCCCCCACAATAGGAAACATCCTCTCCGCATCCACTCTATCTGTGTCCTCTGCTGCTAGACTCCCCCACTATAGGAAACATCCTCTCCACATCCACTCTATCTGTGTCCTCTAGTCCTGGACTCCCCCAATATAGGAAACATCCTCTCCACATCCACTCTATCTGTATCCTCTGGTCCTAGACTCCACGACTACAGGAAACATCCTCTCCACATCCACTCTATCTGTGTCCTCTGGTCCTAGACTCCCCCACTATAGGAAACATCCTCTCCACATCCACTCTATCTGTGTCCTCTGGTCCTAGACTCCCCCACTATAGGAAACATCCTCTCCACATCCACTCTATCGTTGCCCTCTGGTCCTAGACTCTCCCGCTATAGGAAACATCCTCTCCGCATCCACACTATCTGTGTCCTCTGGTCCTAGACTCCCCCACTATAGGAAACATCCTCTCCACATCCACTCTATCTGTGTCCTCTGGTCCTAGACTCCACCACAACAGGAAACATCCTCTCCACATCCACTCTATCTGTGTCCTCTGGTCCTAGACTCCCCCACTATAGGAAACATCCTCTCCACATCCACTCTATCTGTGTCCTCTGGTCCTAGACACCACCACAACAGGAAACATCCTCTCCACATCCACTCTATCTGTGTCCTCTGGTCCTAGACTCCCCCACTATAGGAAACATCCTCTCCACATCCACTCTGTCTGTGCTCTCTGCTCCTAGACTCCCCCACAATAGGAAACATCCTCTCCACATCCACTCTATCTGTGTCCTCTGGCCCTAGCCTCCCCCACTATAGGAAACATCCTCTCCACATCCACTCTGTCTGTGCTCTCTGCTCCTAGACTCCCCCACAATAGGAAACATCCTCTCCACATCCACTCTATCTGTGTCCTCTGGCCCTAGCCTCCCCCACTATAGGAAACATCCTCTCCACATCCACTCTATCTGTGCCGTCTGGTCCTAGACTCCCCCACAATAGGAAACATCCTCTCCACATCCACTCTAACTGTGTCCTCTGGTCCTAGACTCCCCCACTATAGGAAACAGCCTCTCCACATCCACTCTATCTGTGTCCTCTGGTCCTAGACTCCCCCACTATAGGAAACATCCTCTCCACATCCACTCTATCTGTGTCCTCTGGTCCTAGACTCCATCACTACAGGAAACATCCTCTCCACATCCACTCTATCTGTGTCCTCTGGCCCTAGACTCCCCCACAATAGGAAACATCCTCTCCGCATCCACTCTATCTGTGTCCTCTGCTCCTAGACTCCCCCACTATAGGAAACATCCTCTCCACATCCACTCTATTTGTGTCCTCTGGTCCTAGACTCCCCCACTATAGGAAACATCCTCTCCACATCCACTCTATCTGTGTCCTCTGTTCCTGGACTCCCCCAATATAGGAAACATCCTCTCCACATACACTCTATCTGTGTCCTCTGGTCCTGGACTCCCCCACTATAGGAAACATCCTCTCCACATCCACTCTATCTGTGTCCTCTGGTCCTAGTCTCCACGACTACAGGAAACATCCTCTCCACATCCACTCTATCTGTGTCCTCTGGTCCTAGACTACCCCACTATAGGAAACATCCTCTCCACATCCACTCTATCGGTGCCCTCTGGTCCTAGACTCCCCCACAATAGGAAACATCCTCTGCACATCCAGGTTGTCTGTGTCCTCTGATCCTAGACTCCCCCACGATAGGAAACATACTCTCCACATCGACTCTTTCTGTGCCTTCTGGTCCTAGACTTCCCACTATAGGAAACATACTCTCCACATCCACGTTGTCTGTGTCCTCTGATCCTAGACTCTCCCGCTATAGGAAACATCCTCTCCGCATCCACACTATCTGTGTCCTCTGGTCCTAGACTCCCCCACTATAGGAAACATCCTCTCCACATACACTCTATCTGTGTCCTCTGGTCCTAGACTCCACCACTACAGGAAACATCCTCTCCCCATCCACTCTATCTGTGTCCTCTGGTCCTAGACTCCCCCACTATAGGAAACATACTCACCACATCCACTCTATCTGTGTCCTCTGGTCCTAGACTCCCCCACTGTAGGAAACATACTCTCCACATCCACTCTGTCTGTGCCCTCTGGTCCTAGACTCCCCCACAATAGGAAACATCCTCTCCACATCCACTCTATCTGTGTCCTCTGGTCCTAGTCTCCACCACTACAGGAAACATCCTCTCCACATCCACTCTATCTGTGTCCTCTACAGGATACATCCTCTCCACATCCACTCTATCTGTGTCCTCTCGCCCTAGACTCCCCCACAATAGGAAACATCCTCTCCGCATCCACTCTATCTGTGTCCTCTCGCCCTAGACTCCCCCACAATAGGAAACATCCTCTCCGCATCCACTCTATCTGTGTCCTCTGCTCCTAGACTCCCCCACTATAGGAAACATCCTCTCCACATCCACTCTATCTGTGTCCTCTGATCCTGGACTCCCCCACTATAGGAAACATCCTCTCCACATCCACTCTATCTGTATCTTCTGGTCCTAGACTCCACGACTACAGGAAACATCCACTCCACATCTACTCTATCTGTGTCCTCTGGTCCTAGACTCCCCCACTATAGGAAACATCCTCTCCACATCCACTCTATCTGTGTCCTCTGGTCCTAGACTCCCCCACTGTAGGAAACATACTCTCCACATCCACTCTGTCTGTGCCCTCTGGTCCTAGACTCCCCCACAATAGGAAACATCCTCTCCACATCCACTCTATCTGTGTCCTCTGGTCCTAGTCTCCACCACTACAGGAAACATCCTCTCCACATCCACTCTATCTGTGTCCTCTACAGGATACATCCTCTCCACATCCACTCTATCTGTGTCCTCTCGCCCTAGACTCCCCCACAATAGGAAACATCCTCTCCGCATCCACTCTATCTGTGTCCTCTGCTCCTAGACTCCCCCACTATAGGAAACATCCTCTCCACATCCACTCTATCTGTGTCCTCTGATCCTGGACTCCCCCACTATAGGAAACATCCTCTCCACATCCACTCTATCTGTATCTTCTGGTCCTAGACTCCACGACTACAGGAAACATCCACTCCACATCTACTCTATCTGTGCCCTCTGGTCCTAGACTCCCCCACAATAGGAAACATCCTCTCCACATCCACTCTATCTGTGTCCTCTGATCCTAGACTCCCCCACGATAGGAAACATACTCTCCACATCGACTCTTTCTGTGCCTTCTGGTCCTAGACTCCCCCACTATAGGTAACATCCTCTCCACATCCACGTTGTCTGTGTCCTCTGATCCTAGACTCCCCCACGATAGGAAACATACTCTCCACATCCACTCTATCTGTGCCCTCTGGTCCTAGACTCTCCCGCTATAGGAAACATCCTCTCCGCATCCACACTATCTGTGTCCTCTGGTCCTGGACTCCCCCACTATAGGAAACATCCTCTCCACATCCACTCTATCTGTGCCCTCTGGTCCTAGACTCTCCCGCTATAGGAAACATCCTCTCCGCATCCACACTATCTGTGTCCTCTGGTCCTAGACTCCCCCACTATAGGAAACATTCTCTCCACATCCACTCTATCTGTGTCCTCTGGTCCTAGACTCCACCACAACAGGAAACATCCTCTCCACATCCACTCTATCTGTGTCCTCTGGTCCTAGACTCCCCCACTATAGGAAACATCCTCTCCACATCCACTCTATCTGTGTCCTCTGGTCCTAGACTCCACCACAACAGGAAACATCCTCTCCACATCCACTCTATCTGTGTCCTCTGGTCCTAGACTCCCCCACTATAGGAAACATCCTCTCCACATCCACTCTGTCTGTGCTCTCTGCTCCTAGACTCCCCCACAATAGGAAACATCCTCCCCACATCCACTCTATCTGTGTCCTCTGTCCCTAGCCTCCCCCACTATAGGAAACATCCTCTCCACATCCACTCTATCTGTGCCCTCTGGTCCTAGACTCCCCCACAATAGGAAACATCCTCTCCACATCCACTCTAACTGTGTCCTCTGGTCCTAGACTCCCCCACTATAGGAAACAGCCTCTCCACATCCACTCTATCTGTGTCCCCTGGTCCTAGACTCCCCCACTATAGGAAACATCCTCTCCACATCCACTCTATCTGTGTCCTCTGGTCCTAGACTCCACCACTACAGGAAACATCGTCTCCACATCCACTCTATCTGTGTCCTCTGGTCCTAGACTCCCCCACTATAGGAAACATCCTCTCCACATCCACTCTATCTGTGTCCTCTGGTCCTAGACTCCCCCACTATAGGAAACATCCTCTCCACATCCACTCTATCTGTGTCCTCTGGTCCTAGACTCCCCCACTATAGGAAACATCCTCTCCGCATCCACTCTATCTGTGTCCTCTGGTCCTAGACTCCACCACTACAGGAAACATCCTCTCCACGTCCACTCTATCTGTGTCCTCTGGTCCTAGACTCCACCACAACAGGAAACATCGTCTCCACATCCACTCTATCTGTGTCCTCTGGTCCTAGACTCCCCCACTATAGGAAACATCCTCTCCACATCCACTCTATCTGTGTCCTCTGGTCCTAGACTCCACCACAACAGGAAACATCCTCTCCACATCCACTCTATCTGTGTCCTCTGGTCCTAGACTCCCCCACTATAGAAAACATCCTCTCCACATCCACTCTGTCTGTGCTCTCTGCTCCTAGACTCCCCCACAATAGGAAACATCCTCTCCACATCCACTCTATCTGTGTCCTCTGGCCCTAGCCTCCCCCACTATAGGAAACATCCTCTCCACATCCACTCTATCTGTGCCGTCTGGTCCTAGACTCCGCCACAATAGGAAACATCCTCTCCACATCCACTCTAACTGTGTCCTCTGGTCCTAGACTCCCCCACTATAGGAAACAGCCTCTCCACATCCACTCTATCTGTGTCCTCTGGTCCTAGACTCCCCCACTATAGGAAACATCCTCTCCACATCCACTCTATCTGTGTCCTCTGGTCCTAGACTCCACCACTACAGGAAACATCCTCTCCACATCCACTCTATCTGTGTCCTCTGGTCCTAGACTCCCCCACTATAGGAAACATCCTCTCCACATCCACTCTATCTGTGTCCTCTACAGGATACATCCTCTCCACATCCACTCTATTTGTGTCCTCTGGTCCTAGACTCCCCCACTATAGGAAACATCCTCTCCACATCCACTCTATCTGTGTCCTCTGGTCCTGGACTCCCCCACTATAGGAAACATCCTCTCCACATCCACTCTATCTGTGTCCTCTGGTCCTAGACTCCCCCACTATAGGAAACATCCTCTCCACATCCACTCTATCGGTGCCCTCTGGTCCTAGACTCCCCCACAATAGGAAACATCCTCTCCACATCCAGGTTGTCTGTGTCCTCTGATCCTAGACTCCCCCACGTTAGGAAACATACTCTCCACATCGACTCTTTCTGTGCCTTCTGGTCCTAGACTTCCCACTATAGGAAACATACTCTCCACATCCACGTTGTCTGTGTCCTCTGATCCTAGACTCACCCGCTATAGGAAACATCCTCTCCGCATCCACACTATCTGTGTCCTCTGGTCCTAGACTCCCCCACTATAGGAAACATCCTCTCCACATACACTCTATCTGTGTCCTCTGGTCCTAGACTCCACCACTACAGGAAACATCCTCTCCACATCCACTCTATCTGTGTCCTCTGGTCCTAGACTCCCCCACTATAGGAAACATACTCTCCACATCCACTCTATCTGTGTCCTCTGGTCCTAGACTCCCCCACTGTAGGAAACATACTCTCCACATCCACTCTGTCTGTGCCCTCTGGTCCTAGACTCCCCCACAATAGGAAACATCCTCTCCACATCCACTCTATCTGTGTCCTCTGGTCCTAGTCTCCACCACTACAGGAAACATCCTCTCCACATCCACTCTATCTGTGTCCTCTACAGGATACATCCTCTCCACATCCACTCTATCTGTGTCCTCTACAGGATACATCCTCTCCACATCCACTCTATCTGTGTCCTCTCGCCCTAGACTCCCCCACAATAGGAAACATCCTCTCCGCATCCACTCTATCTGTGTCCTCTGCTCCTAGACTCCCCCACTATAGGAAACATCCTCTCCACATCCACTCTATTAGTGTCCTCTGATCCTGGACTCCCCCACTATAGGAAACATGCTCTCCACATCCACTCTATCTGTATCCTCTGGTCCTAGACTCCACGACTACAGGAAACATCCTCTCCACATCTACTCTATCTGTGTCCTCTGGTCCTAGACTCCCCCACTATAGGAAACATCCTCTCCACATCCACTCTATCTGTGTCCTCTGGTCCTAGACTCCCCCACTATAGGAAACATCCTCTCCACATCCACTCTATCGGTGCCCTCTGGTCCTAGACTCCCCCACAATAGGAAACATCCTCTCCACATCCAGGTTGTCTGTGTCCTCTGATCCTAGACACCCCCACGATAGGAAACATACTCTCCACATCGACTCTTTCTGTGCCTTCTGGTCCTAGACTCCCCCACTATAGGTAACATCCTCTCCACATCCACGTTGTCTGTGTCCTCTGATCCTAGACTCCCCCACGATAGGAAACATACTCTCCACATCCACTCTATCTGTGCCCTCTGGTCCTAGACTCTCCCGCTATAGGAAACATCCTCTCCGCATCCACACTATCTGTGTCCTCTGGTCCTAGACTCCCCCACTATAGGAAACATCCTCTCCACATCCACTCTATCTGTGCCCTCTGGTCCTAGACTCTCCCGCTATAGGAAACATCCTCTCCGCATCCACACTATCTGTGTCCTCTGGTCCTAGACTCCCCCACTATAGGAAACATTCTCTCCACATCCACTCTATCTGTGTCCTCTGGTCCTAGACTCCACCACAACAGGAAACATCCTCTCCACATCCACTCTATCTGTGTCCTCTGGTCCTAGACTCCACCACTACAGGAAACATCCTCTCCACATCCACTCTATCTGTGTCCTCTGGTCCTAGACTCCCCCACTATAGGAAACATCCTCTCCACATCCACTCTGTCTGTGCTCTCTGCTCCTAGACTCCCCCACAATAGGAAACATCCTCTCCACATCCACTCTATCTGTGTCCTCTGGCCCTAGCCTCCCCCACTATAGGAAACATCCTCTCCACATCCACTCTATCTGTGCCCTCTGGTCCTAGACTCCCCCACAATAGGAAACATCCTCTCCACATCCACTCTAACTGTGTCCTCTGGTCCTAGACTCCCCCACTATAGGAAACAGCCTCTCCACATCCACTCTATCTGTGTCCTCTGGTCCTAGACTCCCCCACTATAGGAAACATCCTCTCCACATCCACTCTATCTGTGTCCTCTGGTCCTAGACTCCCCCACTATAGGAAACATCCTCTCCACATCCACTCTATCTGTGTCCTCTGGTCCTAGACTCCCCCACTATAGGAAACATCCTCTCCGCATCCACTCTATCTGTGTCCTCTGGTCCTAGACTCCACCACTACAGGAAACATCCTCTCCACATCCACTCTATCTGTGTCCTCTGGTCCTAGACTCCCCCACTATAGGAAACATCCTTTCCACATCCACTCTATCTGTGTCCTCTGGTCCTAGACTCCCCCACTATAGGAAACATCCTCTCCACATCCACTCTATCTGTGTCCTCTGGTCCTAGACTCCACCACAACAGGAAACATCCTCTCCACATCCACTCTATCTGTGTCCTCTGGTCCTAGACTCCCCCACTATAGGAAACATCCTCTCCACATCCACTCTGTCTGTGCTCTCTGCTCCTAGACTCCCTCACAATAGGAAACATCCTCTCCACATCCACTCTATCTGTGTCCTCTGGCCCTAGCCTCCCCCACTATAGGAAACATCCTCTCCACATCCACTCTATCTGTGCCCTCTGGTCCTAGACTCCCCCACAATAGGAAACTTCCTCTCCACATCCACTCTAACTGTGTCCTCTGGTCCTAGACTCCCCCACTATAGGAAACAGCCTCTCCACATCCACTCTATCTGTGTCCTCTGGTCCTAGACTCCACCACTACAGGAAACATCGTCTCCACATCCACTCTATCTGTGTCCTCTGGTCCTAGACTCCCCCACTATAGGAAACATCCTCTCCACATCCACTCTGTCTGTGCTCTCTGCTCCTGGACTCCCCCACAATAGGAAACATCCTCTCCACATCCACTCTATCTGTGTCCTCTGGCCCTAGCCTCCCCCACTATAGGAAACATCCTCTCCACATCCACTCTATCTGTGCCGTCTGGTCCTAGACTCCCCCACAATAGGAATCATCCTCTCCAGATCCACTCTAACTGTGTCCTCTGGTCCTAGACTCCCCCACTATAGGAAACATCCTCTCCACATCCACTCTATCTGTGTCCTCTGGTCCTAGACTCCCCCACTATAGGAAACATCCTCTCCGCATCCACTCTATCTGTGTCCTCTGGTCCTAGACTCCACCACTACAGGAAACATCCTCTCCACATCCACTCTATCTGTGTCCTCTGGTCCTAGACTCCCCCACTATAGGAAACATCCTTTCCACATCCACTCTATCTGTGTCCTCTGGTCCTAGACTCCCCCACTATAGGAAACATCCTCTCCACATCCACTCTATCTGTGTCCTCTGGTCCTAGACTCCACCACAACAGGAAACATCCTCTCCACATCCACTCTATCTGTGTCCTCTGGTCCTAGACTCCCCCACTATAGGAAACATCCTCTCCACATCCACTCTGTCTGTGCTCTCTGCTCCTAGACTCCCTCACAATAGGAAACATCCTCTCCACATCCACTCTATCTGTGTCCTCTGGCCCTAGCCTCCCCCACTATAGGAAACATCCTCTCCACATCCACTCTATCTGTGCCCTCTGGTCCTAGACTCCCCCACAATAGGAAACTTCCTCTCCACATCCACTCTAACTGTGTCCTCTGGTCCTAGACTCCCCCACTATAGGAAACAGCCTCTCCACATCCACTCTATCTGTGTCCTCTGGTCCTAGACTCCACCACTACAGGAAACATCGTCTCCACATCCACTCTATCTGTGTCCTCTGGTCCTAGACTCCCCCACTATAGGAAACATCCTCTCCACATCCACTCTGTCTGTGCTCTCTGCTCCTGGACTCCCCCACAATAGGAAACATCCTCTCCACATCCACTCTATCTGTGTCCTCTGGCCCTAGCCTCCCCCACTATAGGAAACATCCTCTCCACATCCACTCTATCTGTGCCGTCTGGTCCTAGACTCCCCCACAATAGGAATCATCCTCTCCAGATCCACTCTAACTGTGTCCTCTGGTCCTAGACTCCCCCACTATAGGAAACAGCCTCTCCACATCCACTCTATCTGTGTCCTCTGGTCCTAGACTCCCCCACTATAGGAAACATCCTCTCCACATCCACTCTGTCTGTGTCCTCTGGTCCTAGACTCCACCACTACAGGAAACATCCTCTCCACATCCACTCTATCTGTGTCCTCTGGTCCTGGACTCCCCCACTATAGGAAACATCCTCTCCACATCCACTCTATCTGTGTCCTCTGGTCCTAGACTCCCCCACTATAGGAAACATCCTCTCCACATCCACTCTATCGGTGCCCTCTGGTCCTAGACTCCCCCACAATAGGAAACATCCTCTCCACATCCAGGTTGTCTGTGTCCTCTGATCCTAGACTCCCCCACGTTAGGAAACATACTCTCCACATCGACTCTTTCTGTGCCTTCTGGTCCTAGACTTCCCACTATAGGAAACATACTCTCCACATCCACGTTGTCTGTGTCCTCTGATCCTAGACTCACCCGCTATAGGAAACATCCTCTCCGCATCCACACTATCTGTGTCCTCTGGCCCTAGACTCCCCCACTATAGGAAACATCCTCTCCACATACACTCTATCTGTGTCCTCTGGTCCTAGACTCCACCACTACAGGAAACATCCTCTCCACATCCACTCTATCTGTGTCCTCTGGTCCTAGACTCCCCCACTATAGGAAACATACTCTCCACATCCACTCTATCTGTGTCCTCTGGTCCTAGACTCCCCCACTGTAGGAAACATACTCTCCACATCCACTCTGTCTGTGCCCTCTGGTCCTAGACTCCCCCACAATAGGAAACATCCTCTCCACATCCACTCTATCTGTGTCCTCTGGTCCTAGTCTCCACCACTACAGGAAACATCCTCTCCACATCCACTCTATCTGTGTCCTCTACAGGATACATCCTCTCCACATCCACTCTATCTGTGTCCTCTACAGGATACATCCTCTCCACATCCACTCTATCTGTGTCCTCTCGCCCTAGACTCCCCCACAATAGGAAACATCCTCTCCGCATCCACTCTATCTGTGTCCTCTGCTCCTAGACTCCCCCACTATAGGAAACATCCTCTCCACATCCACTCTATTAGTGTCCTCTGATCCTGGACTCCCCCACTATAGGAAACATGCTCTCCACATCCACTCTATCTGTATCCTCTGGTCCTAGACTCCACGACTACAGGAAACATCCTCTCCACATCTACTCTATCTGTGTCCTCTGGTCCTAGACTCCCCCACTATAGGAAACATCCTCTCCACATCCACTCTATCTGTGTCCTCTGGTCCTAGACTCCCCCACTATAGGAAACATCCTCTCCACATCCACTCTATCGGTGCCCTCTGGTCCTAGACTCCCCCACAATAGGAAACATCCTCTCCACATCCAGGTTGTCTGTGTCCTCTGATCCTAGACACCCCCACGATAGGAAACATACTCTCCACATCGACTCTTTCTGTGCCTTCTGGTCCTAGACTCCCCCACTATAGGTAACATCCTCTCCACATCCACGTTGTCTGTGTCCTCTGATCCTAGACTCCCCCACGATAGGAAACATACTCTCCACATCCACTCTATCTGTGCCCTCTGGTCCTAGACTCTCCCGCTATAGGAAACATCCTCTCCGCATCCACACTATCTGTGTCCTCTGGTCCTAGACTCCCCCACTATAGGAAACATCCTCTCCACATCCACTCTATCTGTGCCCTCTGGTCCTAGACTCTCCCGCTATAGGAAACATCCTCTCCGCATCCACACTATCTGTGTCCTCTGGTCCTAGACTCCCCCACTATAGGAAACATTCTCTCCACATCCACTCTATCTGTGTCCTCTGGTCCTAGACTCCACCACAACAGGAAACATCCTCTCCACATCCACTCTATCTGTGTCCTCTGGTCCTAGACTCCACCACTACAGGAAACATCCTCTCCACATCCACTCTATCTGTGTCCTCTGGTCCTAGACTCCCCCACTATAGGAAACATCCTCTCCACATCCACTCTGTCTGTGCTCTCTGCTCCTAGACTCCCCCACAATAGGAAACATCCTCTCCACATCCACTCTATCTGTGTCCTCTGGCCCTAGCCTCCCCCACTATAGGAAACATCCTCTCCACATCCACTCTATCTGTGCCCTCTGGTCCTAGACTCCCCCACAATAGGAAACATCCTCTCCACATCCACTCTAACTGTGTCCTCTGGTCCTAGACTCCCCCACTATAGGAAACAGCCTCTCCACATCCACTCTATCTGTGTCCTCTGGTCCTAGACTCCCCCACTATAGGAAACATCCTCTCCACATCCACTCTATCTGTGTCCTCTGGTCCTAGACTCCCCCACTATAGGAAACATCCTCTCCACATCCACTCTATCTGTGTCCTCTGGTCCTAGACTCCCCCACTATAGGAAACATCCTCTCCGCATCCACTCTATCTGTGTCCTCTGGTCCTAGACTCCACCACTACAGGAAACATCCTCTCCACATCCACTCTATCTGTGTCCTCTGGTCCTAGACTCCCCCACTATAGGAAACATCCTTTCCACATCCACTCTATCTGTGTCCTCTGGTCCTAGACTCCCCCACTATAGGAAACATCCTCTCCACATCCACTCTATCTGTGTCCTCTGGTCCTAGACTCCACCACAACAGGAAACATCCTCTCCACATCCACTCTATCTGTGTCCTCTGGTCCTAGACTCCCCCACTATAGGAAACATCCTCTCCACATCCACTCTGTCTGTGCTCTCTGCTCCTAGACTCCCTCACAATAGGAAACATCCTCTCCACATCCACTCTATCTGTGTCCTCTGGCCCTAGCCTCCCCCACTATAGGAAACATCCTCTCCACATCCACTCTATCTGTGCCCTCTGGTCCTAGACTCCCCCACAATAGGAAACTTCCTCTCCACATCCACTCTAACTGTGTCCTCTGGTCCTAGACTCCCCCACTATAGGAAACAGCCTCTCCACATCCACTCTATCTGTGTCCTCTGGTCCTAGACTCCCCCACTATAGGAAACATCCTCTCCACATCCACTCTAACTGTGTCCTCTGGTCCTAGACTCCACCACTACAGGAAACATCGTCTCCACATCCACTCTATCTGTGTCCTCTGGTCCTAGACTCCCCCACTATAGGAAACATCCTCTCCACATCCACTCTATCTGTGTCCTCTGGTCCTAGACTCCCCCACTATAGGAAACATCCTCTCCACATCCACTCTATCTGTGTCCTCTGGTCCTAGACTCCCCCACTATAGGAAACATCCTCTCCGCATCCACTCTATCTGTGTCCTCTGGTCCTAGACTCCACCACTACAGGAAACATCCTCTCCACATCCACTCTATCTGTGTCCTCTGGTCCTAGACTCCCCCACTATAGGAAACATCCTCTCCACATCCACTCTATCTGTGTCCTCTGGTCCTAGACTCCCCTACTATTGGAAACATCCACTCTATCTGTGTCCTCTGGTCCTAGACCCCCCACTATAGGAAACATCCTCTCCACATCCACTCTATCTGTGTCCTCTGGTCCTAGACTCCCCCACTATAGGAAACATCCTCTCCACATCCACTCTATCTGTGTCCTCTGGTCCTAGACTCCCCCACTATAGGAAACATCCTCTCCGCATCCACTCTATCTGTGTCCTCTGGTCCTAGACTCCACCACTACAGGAAACATCCTCTCCACGTCCACTCTATCTGTGTCCTCTGGTCCTAGACTCCCCCACTATAGGAAACATCCTCTCCACATCCACTCTATCTGTGTCCTCTGGTCCTAGACTCCCCTACTATTGGAAACATCCACTCTATCTGTGTCCTCTGGTCCTAGACTCCCCCAGTATAGGAAACATCCTCTCCACATCCACTCTATCTGTG
Organism: Hypanus sabinus; assembly: GCF_030144855.1. Classification (NCBI taxonomy): domain Eukaryota; kingdom Metazoa; phylum Chordata; class Chondrichthyes; order Myliobatiformes; family Dasyatidae; genus Hypanus; species Hypanus sabinus. The sequence goes on along the minus strand of NW_026781526.1, from coordinate 248,915 downwards.
TCCTCGGGTCCTAGACTTCCCCACTATAGGAAACAGCCTCTCCACATCCACTCTATCTGTGTCCTCTGGTCCTAGACTCCCCCACTATAGGAAACATCCTCTCCACATCCACTCTATCTGTGTCCTCTGGTCCTAGACTCCACCACTACAGGAAACATCCTCTCCACATCCACTCTATCTGTGTCCTCTGGTCCTAGACTCCCCCACTATAGGAAGCATCCTCTCCACATCCACTCTATCTGTGTCCTCTGGTCCTAGACTCCCCCACTATAGGAAACATCCTCTCCACATCCACTCTATCTGTGTCCTCTGGTCCTAGACTCCCCCACTATAGGAAACATCCTCTCCGCATCCAGTCTATCTGTGTCCTCTGGTCCTAGACTCCACCACTACAGGAAACATCCTCTCCACGTCCACTCTATCTGTGTCCTCTGGTCCTAGACTCCCCCACTATAGGAAACATCCTCTCCACATCCACTCTATCTGTGTCCTCTGGTCCTAGACTCCCCTACTATTGGAAACATCCACTCTATCTGTGTCCTCTGGTCCTAGACTCCCCCACTATAGGAAACATCCTCTCCACATCCACTCTATCTGTGTCCTCTGGTCCTAGACTCCACCACTACAGGAAACATCCTCTCCACATCCACTCTATCTGTGTCCTCTGGTCCTAGACTCCCCCACTATAGGAAACATCCTCTCCACATCCACTCTGTCTGTGCCCTCTGGTCCTAGACTCCCCCACAATAGGAAACATCCTCTCCACATCCACTCTATCTGTGTGCTCTGGTCCTAGTCTCCACCACTACAGGAAACATCCTCTCCACATCCACTCTATCTGTGTCCTCTACAGGATACATCCTGTCCACATCCACTCTATCTGTGTCCTCTGGCCCTAGACTCCCCCACAATAGGAAACATCCTCTCCGCATCCACTCTATCTGTGTCCTCTGCTCCTAGACTCCCCCACTATAGGAAACATCCTCTCCACACCCACTCTATCTGTGTCCTCTGGTCCTGGACTCCCCCAATATAGGAAACATCCTCTCCACATACACTCTATCTGTGTCCTCTGGTCCTGGACTCCCCCACTATAGGAAACATCCTCTCCACATCCACTCTATCTGTGTCCTCTGGTCCTAGACTCCACGACTACAGGAAACATCCTCTCCACATCCACTCTATCTGTGTCCTCTGGTCCTAGACTACCCCACTATAGGAAACATCCTCTCCACATCCACTCTATCGGTGCCCTCTGGTCCTAGACTCCCCCACAATAGGAAACATCCTCTCCACATCCAGGTTGTCTGTGTCCTCTGATCCTAGACTCCCCCACGATAGGAAACATACTCTCCACATCGACTCTTTCTGTGCCTTCTGGTCCTAGACTCCCCCACTATAGGTAACATCCTCTCCACATCCACGTTGTCTGTGTCCTCTGATCCTAGACTCCCCCACGATAGGAAACATACTCTCCACATCCACTCTATCTGTGCCCTCTGGTCCTAGACTCTCCCGCTATAGGAAACATCCTCTCCGCATCCACACTATCTGTGTCCTCTGGTCCTAGACTCCCCCACTATAGGAAACATCCTCTCCACATCCACTCTATCTGTGCCCTCTGGTCCTAGATTCTCCCGCTATAGGAAACATCCTCTCCGCATCCACACTATCTGTGTCCTCTGGTCCTAGACTCCCCCACTATAGGAAACATTCTCTCCACATCCACTCTATCTGTGTCCTCTGGTCCTAGACTCCCCCACTATAGGAAACATCCTCTCCACATCCACTCTATCTGTGTCCTCTGGTCCTAGACTCCACCACAACAGGAAACATCCTCTCCACATCCACTCTATCTGTGTCCTCTGGTCCTAGCCTCCCCCACTATAGGAAACATCCTCTCCACATCCACTCTGTCTGTGCTCTCTGCTCCTAGACTCCCCCACAATAGGAAACATCCTCCCCACATCCACTCTATCTGTGTCCTCTGTCCCTAGCCTCCCCCACTATAGGAAACATCCTCTCCACATCCACTCTATCTGTGCCCTCTGGTCCTAGACTCCCCCACAATAGGAAACATCCTCTCCACATCCACTCTAACTGTGTCCTCTGGTCCTAGACTCCCCCACTATAGGAAACAGCCTCTCCACATCCACTCTATCTGTGTCCCCTGGTCCTAGACTCCCCCACTATAGGAAACATCCTCTCCACATCCACTCTATCTGTGTCCTCTGGTCCTAGACTCCACCACTACAGGAAACATCGTCTCCACATCCACTCTATCTGTGTCCTCTGGTCCTAGACTCCCCCACTATAGGAAACATCCTCTCCACATCCACTCTATCTGTGTCCTCTGGTCCTAGACTCCCCCACTATAGGAAACATCCTCTCCACATCCACTCTATCTGTGTCCTCTGGTCCTAGACTCCCCCACTATAGGAAACATCCTCTCCGCATCCACTCTATCTGTGTCCTCTGGTCCTAGACTCCACCACTACAGGAAACATCCTCTCCACGTCCACTCTATCTGTGTCCTCTGGTCCTAGACTCCACCACAACAGGAAACATCCTCTCCACATCCACTCTATCTGTGTCCTCTGGTCCTAGACTCCCCCACTATAGGAAACATCCTCTCCACATCCACTCTATCTGTGTCCTCTGGTCCTAGACTCCACCACAACAGGAAACATCCTCTCCACATCCACTCTATCTGTGTCCTCTGGTCCTAGACTCCCCCACTATAGAAAACATCCTCTCAACATCCACTCTGTCTGTGCTCTCTGCTCCTGGACTCCCCCACAATAGGAAACATCCTCTCCACATCCACTCTATCTGTGTCCTCTGGCCCTAGCCTCCCCCACTATAGGAAACATCCTCTCCACATCCACTCTATCTGTGCCGTCTGGTCCTAGACTCCCCCACAATAGGAAACATCCTCTCCACATCCACTCTAACTGTGTCCTCTGGTCCTAGACTCCCCCACTATAGGAAACAGCCTCTCCACATCCACTCTATCTGTGTCCTCTGGTCATAGACTCCCCCACTATAGGAAACATCCTCTCCACATCCACTCTATCTGTGTCCTCTGGTCCTAGACTCCACCACTACAGGAAACATCCTCTCCACATCCACTCTATCTGTGTCCTCTGGTCCTGGACTCCCCCAATATAGGAAACATCCTCTCCACATCCACTCTATCTGTGTCCTCTGGTCCTAGACTCCCCCACTATAGGAAGCATCCTCTCCACATCCACTCTATCTGTGTCCTCTGGTCCTAGACTCCCCCACTATAGGAAACATCCTCTCCACATCCACTCTATCTGTGTCCTCTGGTCCTAGACTCCCCCACTATAGGAAACATCCTCTCCGCATCCACTCTATCTGTGTCCTCTGGTCCTAGACTCCACCACTACAGGAAACATCCTCTCCACGTCCACTCTATCTGTGTCCTCTGGTCCTAGACTCCCCCACTATAGGAAACATCCTCTCCACATCCACTCTATCTGTGTCCTCTGGTCCTAGACTCCCCTACTATTGGAAACATCCACTCTATCTGTGTCCTCTGGTCCTAGACTCCCCCACTATAGGAAACATCCTCTCCACATCCACTCTGTCTGTGTCCTCTGGTCCTAGTCTCCACCACTACAGGAAACATCCTCTCCACATCCACTCTATCTGTGTCCTCTACAGGATACATCCTGTCCACATCCACTCTATCTGTGTCCTCTGGCCCTAGACTCCCCCACAATAGGAAACATCCTCTCCGCATCCACTCTATCTGTGTCCTCTGCTCCTAGACTCCCCCACTATAGGAAACATCCTCTCCACACCCACTCTATCTGTGTCCTCTGGTCCTGGACTCCCCCAATATAGGAAACATCCTCTCCACATACACTCTATCTGTGTCCTCTGGTCCTGGACTCCCCCACTATAGGAAACATCCTCTCCACATCCACTCTATCTGTGTCCTCTGGTCCTAGACTCCACGACTACAGGAAACATCCTCTCCACATCCACTCTATCTGTGTCCTCTGGTCCTAGACTACCCCACTATAGGAAACATCCTCTCCACATCCACTCTATCGGTGCCCTCTGGTCCTAGACTCCCCCACAATAGGAAACATCCTCTCCACATCCAGGTTGTCTGTGTCCTCTGATCCTAGACTCCCCCACGATAGGAAACATACTCTCCACATCGACTCTTTCTGTGCCTTCTGGTCCTAGACTCCCCCACTATAGGTAACATCCTCTCCACATCCACGTTGTCTGTGTCCTCTGATCCTAGACTCCCCCACGATAGGAAACATACTCTCCACATCCACTCTATCTGTGCCCTCTGGTCCTAGACTCTCCCGCTATAGGAAACATCCTCTCCGCATCCACACTATCTGTGTCCTCTGGTCCTAGACTCCCCCACTATAGGAAACATCCTCTCCACATCCACTCTATCTGTGCCCTCTGGTCCTAGACTCTCCCGCTATAGGAAACATCCTCTCCGCATCCACACTATCTGTGTCCTCTGGTCCTAGACTCCACCACAACAGGAAACATCCTCTCCACATCCACTCTATCTGTGTCCTCTGGTCCTAGACTCCCCCACTATAGGAAACATCCTCTCCGCATCCACTCTATCTGTGTCCTCTGGTCCTAGACTCCACCACTACAGGAAACATCCTCTCCACGTCCACTCTATCTGTGTCCTCTGGTCCTAGACTCCACCACAACAGGAAACATCCTCTCCACATCCACTCTATCTGTGTCCTCTGGTCCTAGACTCCCCCACTATAGGAAACATCCTCTCCACATCCACTCTATCTGTGTCCTCTGGTCCTAGACTCCACCACAACAGGAAACATCCTCTCCACATCCACTCTATCTGTGTCCTCTGGTCCTAGACTCCCCCACTATAGAATACATCCTCTCAACATCCACTCTGTCTGTGCTCTCTGCTCCTGGACTCCCCCACAATAGGAAACATCCTCTCCACATCCACTCTATCTGTGTCCTCTGGCCCTAGCCTCCCCCACTATAGGAAACATCCTCTCCACATCCACTCTATCTGTGCCGTCTGGTCCTAGACTCCCCCACAATAGGAAACATCCTCTCCACATCCACTCTAACTGTGTCCTCTGGTCCTAGACTCCCCCACTATAGGAAACAGCCTCTCCACATCCACTCTATCTGTGTCCTCTGGTCCTAGACTCCACCACTACAGGAAACATCCTCTCCACATCCACTCTATCTGTGTCCTCTGGTCCTGGACTCCCCCAATATAGGAAACATCCTCTCCACATCCACTCTATCTGTGTCCTCTGGTCCTAGACTCCCCCACTATAGGAAGCATCCTCTCCACATCCACTCTATCTGTGTCCTCTGGTCCTAGACTCCCCCACTATAGGAAACATCCTCTCCACATCCACTCTATCTGTGTCCTCTGGTCCTAGACTCCCCCACTATAGGAAACATCCTCTCCGCATCCACTCTATCTGTGTCCTCTGGTCCTAGACTCCACCACTACAGGAAACATCCTCTCCACGTCCACTCTATCTGTGTCCTCTGGTCCTAGACTCCCCCACTATAGGAAACATCCTCTCCACATCCACTCTATCTGTGTCCTCTGGTCCTAGACTCCCCCACTATAGGAAACATCCTCTCCACATCCACTCTATCTGTGTCCTCTGGTCCTAGACTCCACCACTACAGGAAACATCCTCTCCACATCCACTCTATCTGTGTCCTCTCGTCCTAGACTCCCCCACTATAGGAAACATCCTCTCCACATCCACTCTGTCTGTGCCCTCTGGTCCTAGACTCCCCCACAATAGGAAACATCCTCTCCACATCCACTCTATCTGTGTCCTCTGGTCCTAGTCTCCACCACTACAGGAAACATCCTCTCCACATCCACTCTATCTGTGTCCTCTACAGGATACATCCTGTCCACATCCACTCTATCTGTGTCCTCTGGCCCTAGACTCCCCCACAATAGGAAACATCCTCTCCGCATCCACTCTATCTGTGTCCTCTGCTCCTAGACTCCCCCACTATAGGAAACAGCCTCTCCACATCCACTCTATCTGTGTCCCCTGGTCCTAGACTCCCCCACTATAGGAAACATCCTCTCCACATCCACTCTATCTGTGTCCTCTGGTCCTAGACTCCACCACTACAGGAAACATCGTCTCCACATCCACTCTATCTGTGTCCTCTGGTCCTAGACTCCCCCACTATAGGAAACATCCTCTCCACATCCACTCTATCTGTGTCCTCTGGTCCTAGACTCCCCCACTATAGGAAACATCCTCTCCACATCCACTCTATCTGTGTCCTCTGGTCCTAGACTCCCCCACTATAGGAAACATCCTCTCCGCATCCACTCTATCTGTGTCCTCTGGTCCTAGACTCCACCACTACAGGAAACATCCTCTCCACGTCCACTCTATCTGTGTCCTCTGGTCCTAGACTCCACCACAACAGGAAACATCCTCTCCACATCCACTCTATCTGTGTCCTCTGGTCCTAGACTCCCCCACTATAGGAAACATCCTCTCCACATCCACTCTATCTGTGTCCTCTGGTCCTAGACTCCACCACAACAGGAAACATCCTCTCCACATCCACTCTATCTGTGTCCTCTGGTCCTAGACTCCCCCACTATAGAAAACATCCTCTCAACATCCACTCTGTCTGTGCTCTCTGCTCCTGGACTCCCCCACAATAGGAAACATCCTCTCCACATCCACTCTATCTGTGTCCTCTGGCCCTAGCCTCCCCCACTATAGGAAACATCCTCTCCACATCCACTCTATCTGTGCCGTCTGGTCCTAGACTCCCCCACAATAGGAAACATCCTCTCCACATCCACTCTAACTGTGTCCTCTGGTCCTAGACTCCCCCACTATAGGAAACAGCCTCTCCACATCCACTCTATCTGTGTCCTCTGGTCCTAGACTCCCCCACTATAGGAAACATCCTCTCCACATCCACTCTATCTGTGTCCTCTGGTCCTAGACTCCACCACTACAGGAAACATCCTCTCCACATCCACTCTATCTGTGTCCTCTGGTCCTGGACTCCCCCAATATAGGAAACATCCTCTCCACATCCACTCTATCTGTGTCCTCTGGTCCTAGACTCCCCCACTATAGGAAGCATCCTCTCCACATCCACTCTATCTGTGTCCTCTGGTCCTAGACTCCCCCACTATAGGAAACATCCTCTCCACATCCACTCTATCTGTGTCCTCTGGTCCTAGACTCCCCCACTATAGGAAACATCCTCTCCGCATCCACTCTATCTGTGTCCTCTGGTCCTAGACTCCACCACTACAGGAAACATCCTCTCCACGTCCACTCTATCTGTGTCCTCTGGTCCTAGACTCCCCCACTATAGGAAACATCCTCTCCACATCCACTCTATCTGTGTCCTCTGGTCCTAGACTCCCCTACTATTGGAAACATCCACTCTATCTGTGTCCTCTGGTCCTAGACTCCCCCACTATAGGAAACATCCTCTCCACATCCACTCTGTCTGTGTCCTCTGGTCCTAGTCTCCACCACTACAGGAAACATCCTCTCCACATCCACTCTATCTGTGTCCTCTACAGGATACATCCTGTCCACATCCACTCTATCTGTGTCCTCTGGCCCTAGACTCCCCCACAATAGGAAACATCCTCTCCGCATCCACTCTATCTGTGTCCTCTGCTCCTAGACTCCCCCACTATAGGAAACATCCTCTCCACACCCACTCTATCTGTGTCCTCTGGTCCTGGACTCCCCCAATATAGGAAACATCCTCTCCACATACACTCTATCTGTGTCCTCTGGTCCTGGACTCCCCCACTATAGGAAACATCCTCTCCACATCCACTCTATCTGTGTCCTCTGGTCCTAGACTCCACGACTACAGGAAACATCCTCTCCACATCCACTCTATCTGTGTCCTCTGGTCCTAGACTACCCCACTATAGGAAACATCCTCTCCACATCCACTCTATCGGTGCCCTCTGGTCCTAGACTCCCCCACAATAGGAAACATCCTCTCCACATCCAGGTTGTCTGTGTCCTCTGATCCTAGACTCCCCCACGATAGGAAACATACTCTCCACATCGACTCTTTCTGTGCCTTCTGGTCCTAGACTCCCCCACTATAGGTAACATCCTCTCCACATCCACGTTGTCTGTGTCCTCTGATCCTAGACTCCCCCACGATAGGAAACATACTCTCCACATCCACTCTATCTGTGCCCTCTGGTCCTAGACTCTCCCGCTATAGGAAACATCCTCTCCGCATCCACACTATCTGTGTCCTCTGGTCCTAGACTCCCCCACTATAGGAAACATCCTCTCCACATCCACTCTATCTGTGCCCTCTGGTCCTAGACTCTCCCGCTATAGGAAACATCCTCTCCGCATCCACACTATCTGTGTCCTCTGGTCCTAGACTCCACCACAACAGGAAACATCCTCTCCACATCCACTCTATCTGTGTCCTCTGGTCCTAGACTCCCCCACTATAGGAAACATCCTCTCCGCATCCACTCTATCTGTGTCCTCTGGTCCTAGACTCCACCACTACAGGAAACATCCTCTCCACGTCCACTCTATCTGTGTCCTCTGGTCCTAGACTCCACCACAACAGGAAACATCCTCTCCACATCCACTCTATCTGTGTCCTCTGGTCCTAGACTCCCCCACTATAGGAAACATCCTCTCCACATCCACTCTATCTGTGTCCTCTGGTCCTAGACTCCACCACAACAGGAAACATCCTCTCCACATCCACTCTATCTGTGTCCTCTGGTCCTAGACTCCCCCACTATAGAAAACATCCTCTCAACATCCACTCTGTCTGTGCTCTCTGCTCCTGGACTCCCCCACAATAGGAAACATCCTCTCCACATCCACTCTATCTGTGTCCTCTGGCCCTAGCCTCCCCCACTATAGGAAACATCCTCTCCACATCCACTCTATCTGTGCCGTCTGGTCCTAGACTCCCCCACAATAGGAAACATCCTCTCCACATCCACTCTAACTGTGTCCTCTGGTCCTAGACTCCCCCACTATAGGAAACAGCCTCTCCACATCCACTCTATCTGTGTCCTCTGGTCCTAGACTCCCCCACTATAGGAAACATCCTCTCCACATCCACTCTATCTGTGTCCTCTGGTCCTAGACTCCACCACTACAGGAAACATCCTCTCCACATCCACTCTATCTGTGTCCTCTGGTCCTGGACTCCCCCAATATAGGAAACATCCTCTCCACATCCACTCTATCTGTGTCCTCTGGTCCTAGACTCCCCCACTATAGGAAGCATCCTCTCCACATCCACTCTATCTGTGTCCTCTGGTCCTAGACTCCCCCACTATAGGAAACATCCTCTCCACATCCACTCTATCTGTGTCCTCTGGTCCTAGACTCCCCCACTATAGGAAACATCCTCTCCGCATCCACTCTATCTGTGTCCTCTGGTCCTAGACTCCACCACTACAGGAAACATCCTCTCCACGTCCACTCTATCTGTGTCCTCTGGTCCTAGACTCCCCCACTATAGGAAACATCCTCTCCACATCCACTCTATCTGTGTCCTCTGGTCCTAGACTCCCCCACTATAGGAAACATCCTCTCCACATCCACTCTATCTGTGTCCTCTGGTCCTAGACTCCACCACTACAGGAAACATCCTCTCCACATCCACTCTATCTGTGTCCTCTCGTCCTAGACTCCCCCACTATAGGAAACATCCTCTCCACATCCACTCTGTCTGTGCCCTCTGGTCCTAGACTCCCCCACAATAGGAAACATCCTCTCCACATCCACTCTATCTGTGTCCTCTGGTCCTAGTCTCCACCACTACAGGAAACATCCTCTCCACATCCACTCTATCTGTGTCCTCTACAGGATACATCCTGTCCACATCCACTCTATCTGTGTCCTCTGGCCCTAGACTCCCCCACAATAGGAAACATCCTCTCCGCATCCACTCTATCTGTGTCCTCTGCTCCTAGACTCCCCCACTATAGGAAACATCCTCTCCACACCCACTCTATCTGTGTCCTCTGGTCCTGGACTCCCCCAATATAGGAAACATCCTCTCCACATACACTCTATCTGTGTCCTCTGGTCCTGGACTCCCACACTATAGGAAACATCCTCTCCACATCCACTCTATCTGTGTCCTCTGGTCCTAGACTCCACGACTACAGGAAACATCCTCTCCACATCCACTCTATCTGTGTCCTCTGGTCCTAGACTACCCCACTATAGGAAACATCCTCTCCACATCCACTCTATCGGTGCCCTCTGGTCCTGGACTCCCCCACAATAGGAAACATCCTCTCCACATCCAGGTTGTCTGTGTCCTCTGATCCTAGACTCCCCCACGATAGGAAACATACTCTCCACATCGACTCTTTCTGTGCCTTCTGGTCCTAGACTCCCCCACTATAGGTAACATCCTCTCCACATCCACGTTGTCTGTGTCCTCTGATCCTAGACTCCCCCACGATAGGAAACATACTCTCCACATCCACTCTATCTGTGCCCTCTGGTCCTAGACTCTCCCGCTATAGGAAACATCCTCTCCGCATCCACTCTATCTGTGCCCTCTGGTCCTAGACTCTCCCGCTATAGGAAACATCCTCTCCGCATCCACACTATCTGTGTCCTCTGGTCCTAGACTCCCCCACTATAGGAAACATTCTCTCCACATCCACTCTATCTGTGTCCTCTGGTCCTAGACTCCACCACAACAGGAAACATCCTCTCCACATCCACTCTATCTGTGTCCTCTGGTCCTAGACTCCCCCACTATAGGAAACATCCTCTCCACATCCACTCTATCTGTGTCCTCTGGTCCTAGACTCCACCACAACAGGAAACATCCTCTCCACATCCACTCTATCTGTGTCCTCTGGTCCTAGACTCCCCCACTATAGGAAACATCCTCTCCACATCCACTCTATCTGTGTCCTCTGGTCCTAGACTCCACCACAACAGGAAACATCCTCTCCACATCCACTCTATCTGTGTCCTCTGGTCCTAGACTCCCCCACTATAGAAAACATCCTCTCAACATCCACTCTGTCTGTGCTCTCTGCTCCTGGACTCCCCCACAATAGGAAACATCCTCTCCACATCCACTCTATCTGTGTCCTCTGGCCCTAGCCTCCCCCACTATAGGAAACATCCTCTCCACATCCACTCTATCTGTGCCGTCTGGTCCTAGACTCCCCCACAATAGGAAACATCCTCTCCACATCCACTCTAACTGTGTCCTCTGGTCCTAGACTCCCCCACTATAGGAAACAGCCTCTCCACATCCACTCTATCTGTGTCCTCTGGTCCTAGACTCCCCCACTATAGGAAACATCCTCTCCACATCCACTCTATCTGTGTCCTCTGGTCCTAGACTCCACCACTACAGGAAACATCCTCTCCACATCCACTCTATCTGTGTCCTCTGGTCCTGGACTCCCCCAATATAGGAAACATCCTCTCCACATCCACTCTATCTGTGTCCTCTGGTCCTAGACTCCCCCACTATAGGAAGCATCCTCTCCACATCCACTCTATCTGTGTCCTCTGGTCCTAGACTCCCCCACTATAGGAAACATCCTCTCCACATCCACTCTATCTGTGTCCTCTGGTCCTAGACTCCCCCACTATAGGAAACATCCTCTCCACATCCACTCTATCTGTGTCCTCTGGTCCTAGACTCCCCCACTATAGGAAACATCCTCTCCACATCCACTCTATCTGTGTCCTCTGGTCCTAGACTCCCCTACTATTGGAAACATCCACTCTATCTGTGTCCTCTGGTCCTAGACTCCCCCACTATAGGAAACATCCTCTCCACATCCACTCTATCTGTGTCCTCTGGTCCTAGACTCCACCACTACAGGAAACATCCTCTCCACATCCACTCTATCTGTGTCCTCTCGTCCTAGACTCCCCCACTATAGGAAACATCCTCTCCACATCCACTCTGTCTGTGCCCTCTGGTCCTAGACTCCCCCACAATAGGAAACATCCTCTCCACATCCACTCTATCTGTGTCCTCTGTCCCTAGCCTCCCCCACTATAGGAAACATCCTCTCCACATCCACTCTATCTGTGTCCTCTGGTCCTAGACTCCCCCACTATAGGAAACATCCTCTCCACATCCACTCTATCTGTGTCCTCTGGTCCTAGACTCCCCCACTATAGGAAACATCCTCTCCGCATCCACTCTATCTGTGTCCTCTGGTCCTAGACTCCACCACTACAGGAAACATCCTCTCCACGTCCACTCTATCTGTGTCCTCTGGTCCTAGACTCCACCACAACAGGAAACATCCTCTCCACATCCACTCTATCTGTGTCCTCTGGTCCTAGACTCCCCCACTATAGGAAACATCCTCTCCACATCCACTCTATCTGTGTCCTCTGGTCCTAGACTCCACCACAACAGGAAACATCCTCTCCACATCCACTCTATCTGTGTCCTCTGGTCCTAGACTCCCCCACTATAGAAAACATCCTCTCCACATCCACTCTGTCTGTGCTCTCTGCTCCTGGACTCCCCCACAATAGGAAACATCCTCTCCACATCCACTCTATCTGTGTCCTCTGGCCCTAGCCTCCCCCACTATAGGAAACAGCCTCTCCACATCCACTCTATCTGTGTCCTCTGGTCCTAGACTCCCCCACTATAGGAAACATCCTCTCCACATCCACTCTGTCTGTGTCCTCTGGTCCTAGACTCCACCACTACAGGAAACATCCTCTCCACATCCACTCTATCTGTGTCCTCTGGTCCTGGACTCCCCCAATATAGGAAACATCCTCTCCACATACACTCTATCTGTGTCCTCTGGTCCTGGACTCCCCCACTATAGGAAACATCCTCTCCACATCCACTCTATCTGTGTCCTCTGGTCCTAGACTCCACGACTACAGGAAACATCCTCTCCACATCCACTCTATCTGTGTCCTCTGGTCCTAGACTACCCCACTATAGGAAACATCCTCTCCACATCCACTCTATCGGTGCCCTCTGGTCCTAGACTCCCCCACAATAGGAAACATCCTCTCCACATCCAGGTTGTCTGTGTCCTCTGATCCTAGACTCCCCCACGATAGGAAACATACTCTCCACATCGACTCTTTCTGTGCCTTCTGGTCCTAGACTCCCCCACTATAGGTAACATCCTCTCCACATCCACGTTGTCTGTGTCCTCTGATCCTAGACTCCCCCACGATAGGAAACATACTCTCCACATCCACTCTATCTGTGCCCTCTGGTCCTAGACTCTCCCGCTATAGGAAACATCCTCTCCGCATCCACACTATCTGTGTCCTCTGGTCCTAGACTCCCCCACTATAGGAAACATCCTCTCCACATCCACTCTATCTGTGCCCTCTGGTCCTAGACTCTCCCGCTATAGGAAACATCCTCTCCGCATCCACACTATCTGTGTCCTCTGGTCCTAGACTCCCCCACTATAGGAAACATTCTCTCCACATCCACTCTATCTGTGTCCTCTGGTCCTAGACTCCACCACAACAGGAAACATCCTCTCCACATCCACTCTATCTGTGTCCTCTGGTCCTAGACTCCCCCACTATAGGAAACATCCTCTCCACATCCACTCTATCTGTGTCCTCTGGTCCTAGACTCCACCACAACAGGAAACATCCTCTCCACATCCACTCTATCTGTGCTCTCTGCTCCTAGACTCCCCCACAATAGGAAACATCCTCCCCACATCCACTCTATCTGTGTCCTCTGTCCCTAGCCTCCCCCACTATAGGAAACATCCTCTCCACATCCACTCTATCTGTGCCCTCTGGTCCTAGACTCCCCCACAATAGGAAACATCCTCTCCACATCCACTCTAACTGTGTCCTCTGGTCCTAGACTCCCCCACTATAGGAAACAGCCTCTCCACATCCACTCTATCTGTGTCCCCTGGTCCTAGACTCCCCCACTATAGGAAACATCCTCTCCACATCCACTCTATCTGTGTCCTCTGGTCCTAGACTCCACCACTACAGGAAACATCGTCTCCACATCCACTCTATCTGTGTCCTCTGGTCCTAGACTCCCCCACTATAGGAAACATCCTCTCCACATCCACTCTATCTGTGTCCTCTGGTCCTAGACTCCACCACTACAGGAAACATCCTCTCCACATCCACTCTATCTGTGTCCTCTGGTCCTAGACTCCACCACTACAGGAAACATCGTCTCCACATCCACTCTATCTGTGTCCTCTGGTCCTAGACTCCCCCACTATAGGAAACATCCTCTCCACATCCACTCTATCTGTGTCCTCTGGTCCTAGACTCCCCCACTATAGGAAACATCCTCTCCACATCCACTCTATCTGTGTCCTCTGGTCCTAGACTCCCCCACTATAGGAAACATCCTCTCCGCATCCACTCTATCTGTGTCCTCTGGTCCTAGACTCCACCACTACAGGAAACATCCTCTCCACGTCCACTCTATCTGTGTCCTCTGGTCCTAGACTCCACCACAACAGGAAACATCCTCTCCACATCCACTCTATCTGTGTCCTCTGGTCCTAGACTCCCCCACTATAGGAAACATCCTCTCCACATCCACTCTATCTGTGTCCTCTGGTCCTAGACTCCACCACAACAGGAAACATCCTCTCCACATCCACTCTATCTGTGTCCTCTGGTCCTAGACTCCCCCACTATAGAAAACATCCTCTCCACATCCACTCTGTCTGTGCTCTCTGCTCCTGGACTCCCCCACAATAGGAAACATCCTCTCCACATCCACTCTATCTGTGTCCTCTGGCCCTAGCCTCCCCCACTATAGGAAACATCCTCTCCACATCCACTCTATCTGTGCCGTCTGGTCCTAGACTCCCCCACAATAGGAATCATCCTCTCCAGATCCACTCTAACTGTGTCCTCTGGTCCTAGACTCCCCCACTATAGGAAACAGCCTCTCCACATCCACTCTATCTGTGTCCTCTGGTCCTAGACTCCCCCACTATAGGAAACATCCTCTCCACATCCACTCTGTCTGTGTCCTCTGGTCCTAGACTCCACCACTACAGGAAACATCCTCTCCACATCCACTCTATCTGTGTCCTCTGGTCCTGGACTCCCCCAATATAGGAAACATCCTCTCCACATACACTCTATCTGTGTCCTCTGGTCCTGGACTCCCCCACTATAGGAAACATCCTCTCCACATCCACTCTATCGGTGCCCTCTGGTCCTAGACTCCCCCACAATAGGAAACATCCTCTCCACATCCAGGTTGTCTGTGTCCTCTGATCCTAGACTCCCCCACGATAGGAAACATACTCTCCACATCGACTCTTTCTGTGCCTTCTGGTCCTAGACTCCCCCACTATAGGTAACATCCTCTCCACATCCACGTTGTCTGTGTCCTCTGATCCTAGACTCCCCCACGATAGGAAACATACTCTCCACATCCACTCTATCTGTGCCCTCTGGTCCTAGACTCTCCCGCTATAGGAAACATCCTCTCCGCATCCACACTATCTGTGTCCTCTGGTCCTAGACTCCCCCACTATAGGAAACATCCTCTCCACATCCACTCTATCTGTGCCCTCTGGTCCTAGACTCTCCCGCTATAGGAAACATCCTCTCCGCATCCACACTATCTGTGTCCTCTGGTCCTAGACTCCCCCACTATAGGAAACATTCTCTCCACATCCACTCTATCTGTGTCCTCTGGTCCTAGACTCCACCACAACAGGAAACATCCTCTCCACATCCACTCTATCTGTGTCCTCTGGTCCTAGACTCCCCCACTATAGGAAACATCCTCTCCACATCCACTCTATCTGTGTCCTCTGGTCCTAGACTCCACCACAACAGGAAACATCCTCTCCACATCCACTCTATCTGTGTCCTCTGGTCCTAGACTCCCCCACTATAGGAAACATCCTCTCCACATCCACTCTGTCTGTGCTCTCTGCTCCTAGACTCCCCCACAATAGGAAACATCCTCCCCACATCCACTCTATCTGTGTCCTCTGTCCCTAGCCTCCCCCACTATAGGAAACATCCTCTCCACATCCACTCTATCTGTGCCCTCTGGTCCTAGACTCCCCCACAATAGGAAACATCCTCTCCACATCCACTCTAACTGTGTCCTCTGGTCCTAGACTCCCCCACTATAGGAAACAGCCTCTCCACATCCACTCTATCTGTGTCCCCTGGTCCTAGACTCCCCCACTATAGGAAACATCCTCTCCACATCCACTCTATCTGTGTCCTCTGGTCCTAGACTCCACCACTACAGGAAACATCGTCTCCACATCCACTCTATCTGTGTCCTCTGGTCCTAGACTCCCCCACTATAGGAAACATCCTCTCCACATCCACTCTATCTGTGTCCTCTGGTCCTAGACTCCCCCACTATAGGAAACATCCTCTCCACATCCACTCTATCTGTGTCCTCTGATCCTAGACTCCCCCACTATAGGAAACATCCTCTCCGCATCCACTCTATCTGTGTCCTCTGGTCCTAGACACCACCACTACAGGAAACATCCTCTCCACGTCCACTCTATCTGTGTCCTCTGGTCCTAGACTCCACCACAACAGGAAACATCCTCTCCACATCCACTCTATCTGTGTCCTCTGGTCCTAGACTCCCCCACTATAGGAAACATCCTCTCCACATCCACTCTATCTGTGTCCTCTGGTCCTAGACTCCACCACAACAGGAAACATCCTCTCCACATCCACTCTATCTGTGTCCTCTGGTCCTAGACTCCCCCACTATAGAAAACATCCTCTCCACATCCACTCTGTCTGTGCTCTCTGCTCCTGGACTCCCCCACAATAGGAAACATCCTCTCCACATCCACTCTATCTGTGTCCTCTGTCCCTAGCCTCCCCCACTATAGGAAACATCCTCTCCACATCCACTCTATCTGTGCCGTCTGGTCCTAGACTCCCCCACAATAGGAAACATCCACTCCACATCCACTCTAACTGTGTCCTCTGGTCCTAGACTCCCCCACTATAGGAAACAGCCTCTCCACATCCACTCTATCTGTGTCCTCTGGTCCTAGACTCCCCCACTATAGGAAACATCCTCTCCACATCCACTCTATCTGTGTCCTCTGGTCCTAGACTCCACCACTACAGGAAACATCCTCTCCACATCCACTCTATCTGTGTCCTCTGGTCCTAGACTCCCCCACTATAGGAAACATCCTCTCCACATCCACTCTGTCTGTGCCCTCTGGTCCTAGACTCCCCCACAATAGGAAACATCCTCTCCACATCCACTCTATCTGTGTCCTCTGGTCCTAGTCTCCACCACTACAGGAAACATCCTCTCCACATCCACTCTATCTGTGTCCTCTACAGGATACATCCTCTCCACATCCACTCTATTTGTGTCCTCTGGTCCTAGACTCCCCCACTATAGGAAACATCCTCTCCACATCCACTCTATCTGTGTCCTCTGGTCCTGGACTCCCCCAATATAGGAAACATCCTCTCCACATCCACTCTATCTGTGTCCTCTGGTCCTGGACTCCCCCACTATAGGAAACATCCACTCCACATCCACTCTATCTGTGTCCTCTGGTCCTAGACTCCACGACTACAGGAAACATCCTCTCCACATCCACTCTATCTGTGTCCTCTGGTCCTAGACTCCCCCACTATAGGAAACATCCTCTCCACATCCACTCTATCGGTGCCCTCTGGTCCTAGACTCCCCCACAATAGGAAACATCCTCTCCACATCCAGGTTGTCTGTGTCCTCTGATCCTAGACTCCCCCACGATAGGAAACATCCTCTCCGCATCCACACTATCTGTGTCCTCTGGTCCTAGACTCCCCCACTATAGGAAACATCCTCTCCACATCCACTCTATCTGTGCCCTCTGGTCCTAGACTCTCCCGCTATAGGAAACATCCTCTCCGCATCCACACTATCTGTGTCCTCTGGTCCTAGACTCCCCCACTATAGGAAACATTCTCTCCACATCCACTCTATCTGTGTCCTCTGGTCCTAGACTCCACCACAACAGGAAACATCCTCTCCACATCCACTCTATCTGTGTCCTCTGGTCCTAGACTCCCCCACTATAGGAAACATCCTCTCCACATCCACTCTATCTGTGTCCTCTGGTCCTAGACTCCACCACAACAGGAAACATCCTCTCCACATCCACTCTATCTGTGTCCTCTGGTCCTAGACTCCCCCACTATAGGAAACATCCTCTCCACATCCACTCTGTCTGTGCTCTCTGCTCCTAGACTCCCCCACAATAGGAAACATCCTCCCCACATCCACTCTATCTGTGTCCTCTGTCCCTAGCCTCCCCCACTATAGGAAACATCCTCTCCACATCCACTCTATCTGTGCCCTCTGGTCCTAGACTCCCCCACAATAGGAAACATCCTCTCCACATCCACTCTAACTGTGTCCTCTGGTCCTAGACTCCCCCACTATAGGAAACAGCCTCTCCACATCCACTCTATCTGTGTCCCCTGGTCCTAGACTCCCCCACTATAGGAAACATCCTCTCCACATCCACTCTATCTGTGTCCTCTGGTCCTAGACTCCACCACTACAGGAAACATCGTCTCCACATCCACTCTATCTGTGTCCTCTGGTCCTAGACTCCCCCACTATAGGAAACATCCTCTCCACATCCACTCTATCTGTGTCCTCTGGTCCTAGACTCCCCCACTATAGGAAACATCCTCTCCACATCCACTCTATCTGTGTCCTCTGGTCCTAGACTCCCCCACTATAGGAAACATCCTCTCCGCATCCACTCTATCTGTGTCCTCTGGTCCTAGACACCACCACTACAGGAAACATCCTCTCCACGTCCACTCTATCTGTGTCCTCTGGTCCTAGACTCCACCACAACAGGAAACATCCTCTCCACATCCACTCTATCTGTGTCCTCTGGTCCTAGACTCCCCCACTATAGGAAACATCCTCTCCACATCCACTCTATCTGTGTCCTCTGGTCCTAGACTCCACCACAACAGGAAACATCCTCTCCACATCCACTCTATCTGTGTCCTCTGGTCCTAGACTCCCCCACTATAGAAAACATCCTCTCCACATCCACTCTGTCTGTGCTCTCTGCTCCTGGACTCCCCCACAATAGGAAACATCCTCTCCACATCCACTCTATCTGTGTCCTCTGGCCCTAGCCTCCCCCACTATAGGAAACATCCTCTCCACATCCACTCTATCTGTGCCGTCTGGTCCTAGACTCCCCCACAATAGGAAACATCCTCTCCACATCCACTCTAACTGTGTCCTCTGGTCCTAGACTCCCCCACTATAGGAAACAGCCTCTCAACATCCACTCTATCTGTGTCCTCTGGTCCTAGACTCCCCCACTATAGGAAACATCCTCTCCACATCCACTCTATCTGTGTCCTCTGGTCCTAGACTCCACCACTACAGGAAACATCCTCTCCACATCCACTCTATCTGTGTCCTCTGGTCCTAGACTCCCCCACTATAGGAAACATCCTCTCCACATCCACTCTGTCTGTGCCCTCTGGTCCTAGACTCCCCCACAATAGGAAACATCCTCTCCACATCCACTCTATCTGTGTCCTCTGGTCCTAGTCTCCACCACAACAGGAAACATCCTCTCCACATCCACTCTATCTGTGTCCTCTACAGGATACATCCTCTCCACATCCACTCTATTTGTGTCCTCTGGTCCTAGACTCCCCCACTATAGGAAACATCCTCTCCACATCCACTCTATCTGTGTCCTCTGGTCCTGGACTCCCCCAATATAGGAAACATCCTCTCCACATCCACTCTATCTGTGTCCTCTGGTCCTGGACTCCCCCACTATAGGAAACATCCACTCCACATCCACTCTATCTGTGTCCTCTGGTCCTAGACTCCACGACTACAGGAAACATCCTCTCCACATCCACTCTATCTGTGTCCTCTGGTCCTAGACTCCCCCACTATAGGAAACATCCTCTCCACATCCACTCTATCGGTGCCCTCTGGTCCTAGACTCCCCCACAATAGGAAACATCCTCTCCACATCCAGGTTGTCTGTGTCCTCTGATCCTAGACTCCCCCATGATAGGAAACATACTCTCCACATCGACTCTTTCTGTGCCTTCTGGTCCTAGACTTCCCACTATAGGAAACATACTCTCCACATCCACGTTGTCTGTGTCCTCTGATCCTAGACTCTCCCGCTATAGGAAACATCCTCTCCGCATCCACACTATCTGTGTCCTCTGGTCCTAGACTCCCCCACTATAGGAAACATCCTCTCCACATACACTCTATCTGTGTCCTCTGGTCCTAGACTCCACCACTACAGGAAACATCCTCTCCACATCCACTCTATCTGTGTCCTCTGGTCCTAGACTCCCCCACTATAGGAAACATACTCTCCACATCCACTCTATTTGTGTCCTCTGGTCCTAGACTCCCCCACTGTAGGAAACATACTCTCCACATCCACTCTGTCTGTGCCCTCTGGTCCTAGACTCCCCCACAATAGGAAACATCCTCTCCACATCCACTCTATCTGTGTCCTCTGGTCCTAGTCTCCACCACTACAGGAACCATCCTCTCCACATCCACTCTATCTGTGTCCTCTACAGGATACATCCTCTCCACATCCACTCTATCTGTGTCCTCTCGCCCTAGAGTCCCCCACAATAGGAAACATCCTCTCTGCATCCACTCTATCTGTGTCCTCTGCTCCTAGACTCCCCCACTATAGGAAACATCCTCTCCACATCCACTCTATCTGTGTCCTCTGATCCTGGACTCCCCCACTATAGGAAACATGCTCTCCACATCCACTCTATCTGTATCCTCTGGTCCTAGACTCCACGACTACAGGAAACATCCTCTCCACATCTACTCTATCTGTGTCCTCTGGTCCTAGACTCCCCCACTATAGGAAACATCCTCTCCACATCCACTCTATCTGTGTCCTCTGGTCCTAGACTCCCCCACTATAGGAAACATCCTCTCCACATCCACTCTATCGGTGCCCTCTGGTCCTTGACTCCCCCACAATAGGAAACATCCTCTCCACATCCAGGTTGTCTGTGTCCTCTGATCCTAGACTCCCCCACGATAGGAAACATACTCTCCACATCGACTCTTTCTGTGCCTTCTGGTCCTAGACTCCCCCACTATAGGTAACATCCTCTCCACATCCACGTTGTCTGTGTCCTCTGATCCTAGACTCCCCCACGATAGGAAACATACTCTCCACATCCACTCTATCTGTGCCCTCTGGTCCTAGACTCTCGCGCTATAGGAAACATCCTCTCCGCATCCACACTATCTGTGTCCTCTGGTCCTAGACTCCCCCACTATAGGAAACATCCTCTCCACATCCACTCTATCTGTGCCCTCTGGTCCTAGACTCTCCCGCTATAGGAAACATCCTCTCCGCATCCACACTATCTGTGTCCTCTGGTCCTAGACTCCCCCACTATAGGAAACATTCTCTCCACATCCACTCTATCTGTGTCCTCTGGTCCTAGACTCCACCACAACAGGAAACATCCTCTCCACATTCACTCTATCTGTGTCCTCTGGTCCTAGACTCCCCCACTATAGGAAACATCCTCTCCACATCCACTCTGTCTGTGCACTCTGCTCCTAGAGTCCCCCACAATAGGAAACATCCTCTCCACATCCACTCTATCTGTGTCCTCTGGACCTAGCCTCCCCCACTATAGGAAACATCCTCTCCACATCCACTCTATCTGTGCCCTCTGGTCCTAGACTCCCCCACAATAGGAAACATCCTCTCCACATCCACTCTAACTGTGTCCTCTGGTCCTAGACTCCCCCACTATAGGAATCAGCCTCTCCACATCCACTCTATCTGTGTCCTCTGGTCCTAGACTCCCCCACTATAGGAAACATCCTCTCCACATCCACTCTATCTATGTCCTCTGGTCCTAGACTCCACCACTACAGGAAACATCCTCTCCACATCCACTCTATCTGTGTCCTCTGGTCCTAGACTCCCCCACTATAGGAAACATCCTCTCCACATCCACTCTGTCTGTGCTCTCTGCTCCTAGACTCCCCCACAATAGGAAACATCCTCTCCACATCCACTCTATCTGTGTCCTCTGGCCCTAGCCTCCCCCACTATAGGAAACATCCTCTCCACATCCACTCTATCTGTGCCCTCTGGTCCTAGACTCCCCCACTATAGGAAACAGCCTCTCCACATCCACTCTATCTGTGTCCTCTGGTCCTAGACTCCCCCACTATAGGAAACATCCTCTCCACATCCACTCTATCTGTGTCCTCTGGTCCTATACTCCCCCACTATAGGAAACATCCTCTCCACATCCACTCTATCTGTGTCCTCTGGTCCTAGACTCCCCCACTATAGGAAACATCCTCTCCGCATCCACTCTATCTGTGTCCTCTGGTCCTAGACTCCACCACTACAGGAAATATCCTCTCCACATCCACTCTATCTGTGTCCTCTGGTCCTAGACTCCCCCACTATAGGAAACATCCTCTCCACATCCACTCTATCTGTGTCCTCTGGTCCTAGACTCCCCCACTATAGGAAACATCCTCTCCACATCCACTCTATCTGTGTCCTCTGGTCCTAGACTCCACCACAACAGGAAACATCCTCTCCACACCCACTCTATCTGTGTCCTCTGGTCCTAGACTCCCCCACTATAGGAAACATCCTCTCCACATCCACTCTGTCTGTGCTCTCTGCTCCTAGACTCCCCCACAATAGGAAACATCCTCTCCACATCCACTCTATCTGTGTCCTCTGGCCCTAGCCTCCCCCACTATAGGAAACATCCTCTCCACATCCACTCTATCTGTGCCCTCTGGTCCTAGACTCCCCCACAATAGGAAACATCCTCTCCACATCCACTCTAACTGTGTCCTCTGGTCCTAGACTCCCCCACTATAGGAAACAGCCTCTCCACATCCACTCTATCTGTGTCCTCTGGTCCTAGACTCCCCCACTATAGGAAACATCCTCTCCACATCCACTCTATCTGTGTCCTCTGGTCCTAGACTCCACCACTACAGGAAACATCGTCTCCACATCCACTCTATCTGTGTCCTCTGGTCCTAGACTCCCCCACTATAGGAAACATCCTCTCCACATCCACTCTATCTGTGTCCTCTGGTCCTAGACTCCCCCACTATAGGAAACATCCTCTCCACATCCACTCTATCTGTGTCCTCTGGTCCTAGACTCCCCCACTATAGGAAACATCCTCTCCGCATCCACTCTATCTGTGTCCTCTGGTCCTAGACTCCACCACTACAGGAAACATCCTCTCCACATCCACTCTATCTGTGTCCTCTGGTCCTAGACTCCCCCACTATAGGAAACATCCTCTCCACATCCACTCTATCTGTGTCCTCTGGTCCTAGACTCCCCTACTATTGGAAACATCCACTCTATCTGTGTCCTCTGGTCCTAGACTCCCCCACTATAGGAAACATCCTCTCCACATCCACTCTATCTGTGTCCACTGGTCCTAGACTCCCCCACTATAGGAAACATCCTCTCCACATCCACTCTATCTGTGTCCTCTGGTCCTAGACTCCCCCACTATAGGAAACATCCTCTCCACATCCACTCTATCTGTGTCCTCTGGTCCTAGACTCCCCCACTATAGGAAACATCCTCTCCGCATCCACTCTATCTGTGTCCTCTGGTCCTAGACTCCACCACTACAGGAAACATCCTCTCCACGTCCACTCTATCTGTGTCCTCTGGTCCTAGACTCCCCCACTATAGGAAACATCCTCTCCACATCCACTCTATCTGTGTCCTCTGGTCCTAGACTCCCCTACTATTGGAAACATCCACTCTATCTGTGTCCTCTGGTCCTAGACTCCCCCACTATAGGAAACATCCTCTCCACATCCACTCTATCTGTGTCCTCGGGTCCTAGACTTCCCCACTATAGGAAACAGCCTCTCCACATCCACTCTATCTGTGTCCTCTGGTCCTAGACTCCCCCACTATAGGAAACATCCTCTCCACATCCACTCTATCTGTGTCCTCTGGTCCTAGACTCCACCACTACAGGAAACATCCTCTCCACATCCACTCTATCTGTGTCCTCTGGTCCTAGACTCCCCCACTATAGGAAACATCCTCTCCACATCCACTCTATCTGTGTCCTCTGGTCCTAGACTCCCCCACTATAGGAAACATCCTCTCCGCATCCACTCTATCTGTGTCCTCTGGTCCTAGACTCCACCACTACAGGAAACATCCTCTCCACGTCCACTCTATCTGTGTCCTCTGGTCCTAGACTCCCCCACTATAGGAAACATCCTCTCCACATCCACTCTATCTGTGTCCTCTGGTCCTAGACTCCCCTACTATTGGAAACATCCACTCTATCTGTGTCCTCTGGTCCTAGACTCCCCCACTATAGGAAACATCCTCTCCACATCCACTCTATCTGTGTCCTCTGGTCCTAGACTCCCCCACTATAGGAAACATCCTCTCCACATCCACTCTATCTGTGTCCTCTGGTCCTAGACTCCACCACAACAGGAAACATCCTCTCCACATCCACTCTATCTGTGTCCTCTGGTCCTAGACTCCCCCACTATAGGAAACATCCTCTCCACATCCACTCTGTCTGTGCCCTCTGCTCCTAGACTCCCCCACAATAGGAAACATCCTCTCCACATCCACTCTATCTGTGTTCTCTGGCCCTAGCCTCCCCCACTATAGGAAACATCCTCTCCACATCCACTCTATCTGTGCCCTCTGGTCCTAGACTCCCCCACAATAGGAAACATCCTCTCCACATCCACTCTAACTGTGTCCTCTGGTCCTAGACTCCCCCACTATAGGAAACAGCCTCTCCACATCCACTCTATCTGTGTCCTCTGGTCCTAGACTCCCCCACTATAGGAAACATCCACTCCACATCCACTCTATCTGTGTCCTCTGGTCCTAGACTCCCCCACTACAGGAAACATCCTCTCCACATCCACTCTATCTGTGTCCTCTGGTCCTAGACTCCCCCACTATAGGAAACATCCTCTCCACATCCACTCTATCTGTGTCCTCTAATCCTAGACTCCCCCACTATAGGAAACATCCTCTCCACATCCACTCTATCTGTGTCCTCTGGTCCTAGACTCCCCCACTATAGGAAACATCCTCTCCACATCCACTCTATCGGTGCCCTCTGGTCCTAGACTCCCCCACTATAGGAAACATCCTCTCCACATCCACTCTGGTCTGTGCCCTCTGGTCCTAGACTCCCCCACAATAGGAAACATCCTCTCCACATCCACTCTATCTGTGTCCTCTGGTCCTAGACTCCACCACTACAGGAAACATCCTCTCCACATCCACTCTATCTGTGTCCTCTACAGGATACTTCCTCTCCACATCCACTCTATCTGTGTCCTCTGGCCCTAGACTCCCCCACAATAGGAAACATCCTCTCCGCATCCACTCTATCTGTGTCCTCTGCTCCTAGACTCCCCCACTATAGGAAACATCCTCTCCACATCCACTCTATCTGTGTCCTCTGGTCCTAGACTCCCCCACTATAGGAAACATCCTCTCCACATCCACTCTATCTGTGTCCTCTGGTCCTGGACTCCCCCAATATAGGAAACATCCTCTCCACATCCACTCTATCTGTGTCCTCTGGTCCTGGACTCCCCCACTATAGGAAACATCCTCTCCACATCCACTCTATCTGTGTCCTCTGGTCCTAGACTCCACGACTACAGGAAACATCCTCTCCACATCCACTCTATCTGTGTCCTCTGGTCCTAGACTCCCCCACTATAGGAAACATCCTCTCCACATCCACTCTATCTGTGTCCTCTGGTCCTAGACTCCCCCACTATAGGAAACATCCTCTCCACATCCACTCTATCGGTGCCCTCTGGTCCTAGACTCCCCCACAATAGGAAACATCCTCTCCACATCCAGGTTGTCTGTGTCCTCTGATCCTAGACTCCCCCACGATAGGAAACATACTCTCCACATCGACTCTTTCTGTGCCTTCTGGTCCTAGACTTCGCACTATAGGAAACATACTCTCCACATCCACGTTGACTGTGTCCTCTGATCCTAGACTCTCCCGCTATAGGAAACATCCTCTCCGCATCCACACTATCTGTGTCCTCTGGTCTTAGACTCCCCCACTATAGGAAACATCCTCTCCACATCCACTCTATCTGTGTCCTCTGGTCCTAGACTCCACCACAACAGGAAACATCCTCTCCACATCCACTCTATCTGTGTCCTCTGGTCCTAGACTCCCCCACTATAGGAAACGTCCTCTCCACATCCACTCTATCTGCGTCCTCCGGTCCTAGACTCCACCACAACAGGAAACATCCTCTCCACATCCACTCTACCTGTGTCCTCTGGTCCTAGACTCCCCCACTATAGGAAACATCCTCTCCACATCCACTCTATCTGTGCCCTCTGGTCCTAGACTCCCCCACAATAGGAAACATCCTCTCCACATCCACTCTAACTGTGTCCTCTGGTCCTAGACTCCCCCACTATAGGAAACAGCCTCTCCACATCCACTCTATCTGTGTCCTCTGCTCCTAGACTCCCCCACTATAGGAAACATCCTCTCCACATCCACTCTATCTGTGTCCTCTGGTCCTAGACTCCCCCACTATAGGAAACATCCTCTCCACATCCACTCTATCTGTGTCCTCTAATCCTAGACTCCCCCACTATAGGAAACATCCTCTCCGCATCCACTCTATCTGTGTCCTCTGGTCCTTGACTCCCCCACTACAGGAAACATCCTCTCCACGTCCACTCTATCTGTGTCCTCTGGTCCTAGACTCCCCCACTATAGGAAACATCCTCTCCACATCCACTCTATCTGTGTCCTCTGGTCCTAGACTCCCCTACTATTGGAAACTTCCACTCTATCTGTGTCCTCTGGTCCTAGACTCCCCCACTATAGGAAACATCCTCTCCACATCCACTCTATCTGTGTCCTCTGGTCCTAGACTCCCCCACTATAGGAAACATCCTCTCCGCATCCACTCTATCTGTGTCCTCTGGTCCTAGACTCCACCACTACAGGAAATATCCTCTCCACGTCCACTCTATCTGTGTCCTCTGGTCCTAGACTCCCCCACTATAGGAAACATCCTCTCCACATCCACTCTATCTGTGTCCTCTGGTCCTAGACTCCCCTACTATTGGAAACATCCACTCTATCTGTGTCCTCTGGTCCTAGACTCCCCCACTATAGGAAACATCCTCTCCACATCCACTCTGTCTGTGCCCTCTGCTCCTAGACTCCCCCACAATAGGAAACATCCTCTCCACATCCACTCTATCTGTGTTCTCTGGCCCTAGCCTCCCCCACTATAGGAAACATCCTCTCCACATCCACTCTATCTGTGCCCTCTGGTCCTAGACTCCCCCACAATAGGAAACATCCTCTCCACATCCACTCTAACTGTGTCCTCTGGTCCTAGACTCCCCCACTATAGGAAACAGCCTCTCCACATCCACTCTATCTGTGTCCTCTGGTCCTAGACTCCCCCACTATAGGAAACATCCACTCCACATCCACTCTATCTGTGTCCTCTGGTCCTAGACTCCCCCACTACAGGAAACATCCTCTCCACATCCACTCTATCTGTGTCCTCTGGTCCTAGACTCCCCCACTATAGGAAACATCCTCTCCACATCCACTCTATCTGTGTCCTCTAATCCTAGACTCCCCCACTATAGGAAACATCCTCTCCACATCCACTCTATCTGTGTCCTCTGGTCCTAGACTCCCCCACTATAGGAAACATCCTCTCCACATCCACTCTATCGGTGCCCTCTGGTCCTAGACTCCCCCACTATAGGAAACATCCTCTCCACATCCACTCTATCTGTGTCCTCTGGTCCTAGTCTCCACCACTACAGGAAACATCCTCTCCACATCCACTCTATCTGTGTCCTCTACAGGATACTTCCTCTCCACATCCACTCTATCTGTGTCCTCGGGCCCTAGACTCCCCCACAATAGGAAACATCCTCTCCGCATCCACTCTATCTGTGTCCTCTGCTCCTAGACTCCCCCACTATAGGAAACATCCTCTCCACATCCACTCTATCTGTGTCCTCTGGTCCTAGACTCCCCCACTATAGGAAACATCCTCTCCACATCCACTCTATCTGTGTCCTCTGGTCCTGGACTCCCCCAATATAGGAAACATCCTCTCCACATCCACTCTATCTGTGTCCTCTGGTCCTGGACTCCCCCACTATAGGAAACATCCTCTCCACATCCACTCTATCTGTGTCCTCTGGTCCTAGACTCCACGACTACAGGAAACATCCTCTCCACATCCACTCTATCTGTGTCCTCTGGTCCTAGACTCCCCCACTATAGGAAACATCCTCTCCACATCCACTCTATCTGTGTCCTCTGGTCCTAGACTCCCCCACTATAGGAAACATCCTCTCCACATCCACTCTATCGGTGCCCTCTGGTCCTAGACTCCCCCACAATAGGAAACATCCTCTCCACATCCAGGTTGTCTGTGTCCTCTGATCCTAGACTCCCCCACGATAGGAAACATACTCTCCACATCGACTCTTTCTGTGCCTTCTGGTCCTAGACTTCGCACTATAGGAAACATACTCTCCACATCCACGTTGACTGTGTCCTCTGATCCTAGACTCTCCCGCTATAGGAAACATCCTCTCCGCATCCACACTATCTGTGTCCTCTGGTCTTAGACTCCCCCACTATAGGAAACATCCTCTCCACATCCACTCTATCTGTGTCCTCTGGTCCTAGACTCCACCACAACAGGAAACATCCTCTCCACATCCACTCTATCTGTGTCCTCTGGTCCTAGACTCCCCCACTATAGGAAACGTCCTCTCCACATCCACTCTATCTGCGTCCTCCGGTCCTAGACTCCACCACAACAGGAAACATCCTCTCCACATCCACTCTACCTGTGTCCTCTGGTCCTAGACTCCCCCACTATAGGAAACATCCTCTCCACATCCACTCTATCTGTGCCCTCTGGTCCTAGACTCCCCCACAATAGGAAACATCCTCTCCACATCCACTCTAACTGTGTCCTCTGGTCCTAGACTCCCCCACTATAGGAAACAGCCTCTCCACATCCACTCTATCTGTGTCCTCTGCTCCTAGACTCCCCCACTATAGGAAACATCCTCTCCACATCCACTCTATCTGTGTCCTCTGGTCCTAGACTCCCCCACTATAGGAAACATCCTCTCCACATCCACTCTATCTGTGTCCTCTAATCCTAGACTCCCCCACTATAGGAAACATCCTCTCCGCATCCACTCTATCTGTGTCCTCTGGTCCTTGACTCCCCCACTACAGGAAACATCCTCTCCACGTCCACTCTATCTGTGTCCTCTGGTCCTAGACTCCCCCACTATAGGAAACATCCTCTCCACATCCACTCTATCTGTGTCCTCTGGTCCTAGACTCCCCTACTATTGGAAACTTCCACTCTATCTGTGTCCTCTGGTCCTAGACTCCCCCACTATAGGAAACATCCTCTCCACATCCACTCTATCTGTGTCCTCTGGTCCTAGACTCCCCCACTATAGGAAACATCCTCTCCGCATCCACTCTATCTGTGTCCTCTGGTCCTAGACTCCACCACTACAGGAAATATCCTCTCCACGTCCACTCTATCTGTGTCCTCTGGTCCTAGACTCCCCCACTATAGGAAACATCCTCTCCACATCCACTCTATCTGTGTCCTCTGGTCCTAGACTCCCCTACTATTGGAAACATCCACTCTATCTGTGTCCTCTGGTCCTAGACTCCCCCACTATAGGAAACATCCTCTCCACATCCACTCTGTCTGTGCCCTCTGCTCCTAGACTCCCCCACAATAGGAAACATCCTCTCCACATCCACTCTATCTGTGTTCTCTGGCCCTAGCCTCCCCCACTATAGGAAACATCCTCTCCACATCCACTCTATCTGTGCCCTCTGGTCCTAGACTCCCCCACAATAGGAAACATCCTCTCCACATCCACTCTAACTGTGTCCTCTGGTCCTAGACTCCCCCACTATAGGAAACAGCCTCTCCACATCCACTCTATCTGTGTCCTCTGGTCCTAGACTCCCCCACTATAGGAAACATCCACTCCACATCCACTCTATCTGTGTCCTCTGGTCCTAGACTCCCCCACTACAGGAAACATCCTCTCCACATCCACTCTATCTGTGTCCTCTGGTCCTAGACTCCCCCACTATAGGAAACATCCTCTCCACATCCACTCTATCTGTGTCCTCTAATCCTAGACTCCCCCACTATAGGAAACATCCTCTCCACATCCACTCTATCTGTGTCCTCTGGTCCTAGACTCCCCCACTATAGGAAACATCCTCTCCACATCCACTCTATCGGTGCCCTCTGGTCCTAGACTCCCCCACTATAGGAAACATCCTCTCCACATCCACTCTATCTGTGTCCTCTGGTCCTAGTCTCCACCACTACAGGAAACATCCTCTCCACATCCACTCTATCTGTGTCCTCTACAGGATACTTCCTCTCCACATCCACTCTATCTGTGTCCTCGGGCCCTAGACTCCCCCACAATAGGAAACATCCTCTCCGCATCCACTCTATCTGTGTCCTCTGCTCCTAGACTCCCCCACTATAGGAAACATCCTCTCCACATCCACTCTATCTGTGTCCTCTGGTCCTAGACTCCCCCACTATAGGAAACATCCTCTCCACATCCACTCTATCTGTGTCCTCTGGTCCTGGACTCCCCCAATATAGGAAACATCCTCTCCACATCCACTCTATCTGTGTCCTCTGGTCCTGGACTCCCCCACTATAGGAAACATCCTCTCCACATCCACTCTATCTGTGTCCTCTGGTCCTAGACTCCACGACTACAGGAAACATCCTCTCCACATCCACTCTATCTGTGTCCTCTGGTCCTAGACTCCCCCACTATAGGAAACATCCTCTCCACATCCACTCTATCTGTGTCCTCTGGTCCTAGACTCCCCCACTATAGGAAACATCCTCTCCACATCCACTCTATCGGTGCCCTCTGGTCCTAGACTCCCCCACAATAGGAAACATCCTCTCCACATCCAGGTTGTCTGTGTCCTCTGATCCTAGACTCCCCCACGATAGGAAACATACTCTCCACATCGACTCTTTCTGTGCCTTCTGGTCCTAGACTTCGCACTATAGGAAACATACTCTCCACATCCACGTTGACTGTGTCCTCTGATCCTAGACTCTCCCGCTATAGGAAACATCCTCTCCGCATCCACACTATCTGTGTCCTCTGGTCTTAGACTCCCCCACTATAGGAAACATCCTCTCCACATCCACTCTATCTGTGTCCTCTGGTCCTAGACTCCACCACAACAGGAAACATCCTCTCCACATCCACTCTATCTGTGTCCTCTGGTCCTAGACTCCCCCACTATAGGAAACGTCCTCTCCACATCCACTCTATCTGCGTCCTCCGGTCCTAGACTCCACCACAACAGGAAACATCCTCTCCACATCCACTCTACCTGTGTCCTCTGGTCCTAGACTCCCCCACTATAGGAAACATCCTCTCCACATCCACTCTATCTGTGCCCTCTGGTCCTAGACTCCCCCACAATAGGAAACATCCTCTCCACATCCACTCTAACTGTGTCCTCTGGTCCTAGACTCCCCCACTATAGGAAACAGCCTCTCCACATCCACTCTATCTGTGTCCTCTGGTCCTAGACTCCCCCACTATAGGAAACATCCTCTCCACATCCACTCTATCTGTGTCCTCTGGTCCTAGACTCCACCACTACAGGAAACATCCTCTCCACATCCACTCTATCTGTGTCCTCTGGTCCTAGACTCCCCCACTATAGGAAACATCCTCTCCACATCCACTCTATCTGTGTCCTCTAATCCTAGACTCCCCCACTATAGGAAACATCCTCTCCGCATCCACTCTATCTGTGTCCTCTGGTCCTTGACTCCCCCACTACAGGAAACATCCTCTCCACGTCCACTCTATCTGTGTCCTCTGGTCCTAGACTCCCCCACTATAGGAAACATCCTCTCCACATCCACTCTATCTGTGTCCTCTGGTCCTAGACTCCCCTACTATTGGAAACTTCCACTCTATCTGTGTCCTCTGGTCCTAGACTCCCCCACTATAGGAAACATCCTCTCCACATCCACTCTATCTGTGTCCTCGGGTCCTAGACTCCCCCACTATAGGAAACATCCTCTCCACATCCACTCTATCTGTGCCCTGTGGTCCTAGACTCCCCTACTACAGGAAACATCCTCTCCACATGCAGTCTGTCTAGGCCTTTCAACATTCGATATGTTTCAATGAGATCCTCCATCATTCTTCTAAATTCTGTTGCTCATATTTTAACCCTTTCATTCCTGGAATCATTCTCATGAACCTTTGAACCCTCTCCAATGTCAGCACATTCTTTCTTAAACAAGGGGTCCGAAACTGTTCACAACCCTCCAGGTGAGGCCTCACCAATGTCTTATAAAGCCTTATCATCACTTCTTTTATATTCTAGTCCTCTCGAAATGAATGCTAACATTGCATTTTCCTTCCTCACCACCGACTCGACCTACAAATTAACCTTCAGGGAATCCTGCACAAAGACTCTCAAATCCTTTTGCACCTCAGGTTTTTGGATTTGGATTTTCTCTCCATTTAGAAAATACTCTACACTTTTATTCCTTCCACCAAAGTGCATGACCATACACTTCCTGACACTGTAGTCCAGTAATATGGGCTCTTGGGCAATCCCACCTTACATCTGTGCAAAACAGCATTTCATTGGGAACACTGACGTTTGATAGTGGAATTGCGCCTGCCGTGAGCAACTCTGGCATCAATGGTTTTAGCCCAGAATAGATCTGTCTATCCAGTACAGACACACACAAAATGCTGGATGAAGTCAGCCGGTCAGACTGCACTATGGAAAGGAACAAAGAGTTGAAGTTTCAGACCAAGACCCTTCTGGGGGTAAAAGCCAGAATAGGAACTTGGGAATGGGGAGGGAAAGGAGTGAGGGTGATGGGTGAAGCCAGGTGAGGGGGAAGGTAGGTTCAGGATTGGCTTCACCAGGGTCCATCATGGGTGTTTTGTCATACACAAGCCAGTAAACAAGCCCAGGCAGTACGATACGGCGAGCGAGCTGTTGCCCATGTAGCAGGCTCCACCTCTCCCCGCAACTGATGAACCCAAAGGAATGGCAGAGTTTGGCACCAGTGGCGTCGCAGGAGTTACTAGTCAGCATTGAGCTCAACTTTGGACTCAGCTTTGGATTTCTTTCCTCAGGGTTTACTCCGGGTGCAGCCACAAGAATGTGGAGGTTTCAGATCGGAGTTTTCCTTCTCCTCGAGGAGCTGCCAACCACGACTAATGAGCCCCATCTCCCCAAAGTGACTGGTTTTAGGCACCAGTAACCCACTTTTCCCCCTCTCCCGTCAGTAGAAACGGTTCCGCCAGGCTTAGTAGCTGAGCCACACGTGAAGGCCGGGAGCTGGACCTGGTTTGTCAGAGGCTGTTTGAGACACACACCATTGGGAGCATTTAATAGGTAGTGGGAGCTCATTCCCACTACCACCCACCCTCCAACGACTATAAACAACCTCAGGAATGCAAATCAAAGTTCTTTACAGAACATGCAGCAATAATAATAAACCCATTTGATTGTTGCAAAGAACTAAACGAGGAAAAGACAGTGAGACAAATAGTTAAAGCTACATCGAGGGAGCTCATTCACCTATGTTCTATGGTCTATGTTCAAGTTCGGTTTATTGTCATTCAACCGTACATATGTATACCTCCAAATGAGACAACATTCCTCCGGACCAAGGTGCACAACACAGTACATATAACTCACACACACAACAAAGTAATATTACCACAAATAAATTAACAAATAATAAAATAAATTCCATATTTAGCATTTACAACAAGGTTAAAAAGCAGACGGTATAAAGCTACTGACGTTTCATCCCTGATGAGACCGGAGTGATGTCAGAGAGTTCCATATCTCACGGTCTGGGGGAAGAAGCTGTTTCCCACCCAAACAATTCTTGTCCTAATGCTACAGTACCTCCTGCTGATTGTAGGATTGATGGGAGGGATTGTTGACAATGCTAAAGGCAGCACTCTTGATAAATATCTCTGATGCGTGGAAGGGAGACCCCGATGATGCTTGCAGCATTCCTCAAAATCCTTTGTAGGATCTTGCAGTCAGACACTTTACAATTCCTGTACCAGACGGTGATGCAGCTGGTCAGGACACTCGATGCTGCCCTTGTGAAAGTTCTCCTAGTCCTGCCCTTGTTTCACCATTGTTTGTTTGTTATGTGCCGTGTCATATGACATCATCATTATGTGCCATGGCGTATGATGTGGGCGATCACAGTCTTTCCACGACCATGATTGTTCTTGGCAAATCTTTCTACAGAAGCGGTTTGCCATTGCCATCTTTGGACAGTGTCTTTACAAGATGGGGTACCTCAGCCATTATCAATACTCTTCAGAGATTGTCTGCCTGGCGTCAGTGGTCGCATCACCAGGACTTGTGATCTGCACCGGCTGCTCGTACGACCGTCCACCACCTGCTCCTGTGGCTTCACGTGACCCTGATCAGGGGTTAAGCAGGTGCTACACCCTGCCCCAGGGGTGGCCTGCAGGCTAGTGGAGGGAAGGGGCACCTTACACCTCCTTTGGCAGCGACATACAGTATCTTCAACCCGCCACGCATTCACTATCCCCTTGTAATTTGCCGTCTGACTCGCCCGTCAAATCCCTTTAGATTCTTTTTGCCATCAACATACACGAAAGACTAACTGTAGCAGGACTGAATGTCATGGTTATGTAGCGGTTATAGCGCCATGCTTTACAATGCCAGCAATCAGCGATTGGGGTTCAATTCCCACCACGGTCTGTAAAGAATTTGTACGTTCGCCCCTGTGACTGCGCAGGTTTCCTCTGAGAGCTCTGGTTTCCTCCCACATTCCAAAAACATAGAGATTCAGGTTAGTGAGCTGTGGGCATGCTATGTTGGCATGGGAAGCATAGCGATACTTGTGGGCTGCCCCCAGTACATCCTCGGAGTGTGTTGGTTGTTCACTGAGTGTTTCAATGAATATGTGATAAATTAAGCTAATCTCTTCTACTAGTGTGCTTTCAATCTACAGTACCAGAGTGTCTTTGGGGTGTGGGAGGAAACTGGAACTCCACAAGGTTAGGGGGAACACATGCTGACTCCACATAGACAAACCGAAGCTCAGGATTGAACCTTGGCCACTGGGAGGGTGAAACAGCTGCACACACTCTCGTCGTCCCAGAACGCATCAAGAAATCTCACCAATGCCTCCACTTTCTGAGGAGGCTGAAGAGAGATGGACTATAGTCATCCCAGAACACATCAAGAAGTCTCACCAACATTGTTTGACCCAGTTCATCTCTTAAATGAGCCCTTAATTGGAAATAACAGAGAGTGTTATTTGATATTTTATATTTATTCTTTAATTGGTCAAATGACATTAATATATCTCCTTCAAAACAGTCTCCTATATATCTAATCCCTTTGTGAAGCCAGTTATATAAAAGTTGATTATCCATTGTAAAAGGGATAAGTTTATTTTGAATTAAAGGTCTCTTTGCCAATAAAGATTTCTTTATCTCATCATCAACATTTATCTTATTCCATAAATCAATCAAATGTTTTGTATAGGAGATTCTTTCTTTTCCTGTATCCATTTAGATTCCCACTTATATATAAAATCTTCTGGTATATTTTCTCCTATTTTATCTAATTCTATTCTAATCCATGCCGGTTTCTCTTCATCAAGAAAAGATGCAATAAATATAAGTTGATTTGCTTTATAATAATTCTTAAAGTTTGGTAATTGTAACCCTCCTAGATCAAATTTCCATGTCAATTTTTCCAACAATATTCTTGACATCTTACCTTTCCAAAGGAATTTCCTCACACATTTACTTAACTCTTGAAAAAACTTCTGCGGTAATTGTATTGGTAGTGTTTGGATTAAATATTGTAATCTAGGGAATATATTCATTTTTACAGCATTGACTCTACCTACTAATGTTATTGGTAACATCATGCATTTATCAAGATTCTCTTGAATTTTTTTCAATAATGGCAAATAATTTAGTTTATATAAATTCTTTATATCATTATCAACTCTTATACCTAAATACTTTATACCATTTATCGGCCATCTAAATTGAGATATTAATCGACATTGACTATAATCTCCTTTAGTAAGGGGTAAAATTTCACTTTTATCCCAATTTATTTTGTACCCCGATATTTTCCCATATTCTTCCAATCTAGAAGATAATTTATGCAACAACTGCAATGGGTTAGTCAGATAAATCAGAACATCATCAACAAATAAGTTAATCTGGGTCAAACAATGCTATTGCCAAAACCTAATGAAATAGAAACTTTAATTCATAAAGGAAAAATTTTAAAAATTATTTCTGGTATGTATAATTTGATTCAAAAACAGGCAATTACACAAGGAATTCATAAGTCAAGACAAAAATGGGAAACTGAATTGAATATTAAAATTGATGAAACAAGTTGGTCAAGATTATGTCTTGACAGTATGACAAATACAATAAATGTTCGACTAAGATTAGTTCAATATAACTTTTTACATCAAATATATGTTACACCACAAAAAATAAATAGATTAAACTCAAATTTATCTGATCAATGTTTTTGATGTAATCAAGAAATTGGGACTTTTTTTACACTCTACTTGGTCTTGTTTTAAAATTCAACCATTTTGGATAAATTTAAGAGTTTTACTGGAACAAATTATTGGAATACAACTTCCACATAATCCAACATTATTTTTACTAGGTGATATTGAAGGGATAAAATCAAAATCCAAATTGAATAAACATCAGAAAGAATTCATAAAAATTGCATTGGCAGTAGCCAAAAAGGCTATTGCAGTTACTTGGAAATCGGATTCATACTTAAGTATAGATCGTTGGAAGAATGAAATTTTTAGCTGCCTTCCACTTGAAAAAATTACTTATAATTTAAGAGATAAATATGAAATATTTCTGAAAATTTGGCGCCCTTATTTACAAAAGATAGGATTAAATATATAAGTGCTCTGAAGATAAAATTACTGGTTATCTGGGGAAAGAAATAAATATACATATTAAAGCTATTATGAACTCCATGGAGCATGTGGGGATCTTCCGATATCCAGGCACTCTTTCTTTCTTTCTTTCTTTCTTTTCTCTTCTCATTTTTTTCTATAGGGGGAGGGGGAAGGGTAGACAATTTTTTTTCTTTCTGTAACCTATTTGAAAATTCAATAAAAAAATTTTTTAAAATCTCACCAACGCCTCCACTTTCTGAGGAGGAGGCTGAACAGAGCTGGACTATGCACATCCATCAACACGGTAGAGAGCATCCCAATAAGCTGCATCACTGCCCGGTATGGAAACTGCTCTGCAGCGGACAGGAGGGCTCGACAACGGGTAGTCAAAGCCCCACAACACGTCACCGGCTCCAGCCCACCCACCGTCAAGGACATATACACAGAAAACTACGGGAAAAAGGCCAGGAACATCATGAAGGATCCCACCCACCCTGCTCACGGACTGTCTGTCCCTCTCCCATCAGGGAGGAGGCTACGTAGCATCCACACCAGGACCACCAGACTCAAAAATAGTTACGTTCCCCAAGCAGTGAGGCTGATCAATACCTCCACCCACTAACCCACCCCTCCACACCCCCGACCACCACTTTATCATTTCCTGTCAGTCGCTTTCAGAATCAAAATCAGAATCAGGATTTATATCACTGGCATATGTTGTAAAGTTTGTTGTTTTGCAGCAGCAGTACATTGTGAAACATAAAGTTAAAAACTATAAATTACACTCTGTAATTTAACTTTTTAAATATATTGTGTGTCTTCAGGCTCCTGTACCTCCTCCCTGATGGCAGAGGGGAAGCAGCTGTTCCTGAATCGCTGACTGTGTGGCTTCAGGCTCCTGTACCCCCTCCCTGATGGCAGAGGGGAAGAAGCTGTTCCTGAATCGCTCAGTGTGTGTCTTCAGGCTCCTGTACCTCCTCCCTGATGGCAGAGGGGAAGAAGCTGTTCCTGAATCGCTCAGTGTGTGTCTTCAGGCTCCTGTACCTCCTCCCTGATGGCAGAGGGGAAGAAGCTGTTCCTGAATCGTTGAGTCTGTGTCTTCAGGCTCCTGTACCTCCTCCCTGATGGCAGAGGGGAAGGAGCTGTTCCTGAATCGTTGAGTGTGTGTCTTCAGGCTCCTGTACCTCCTCCCTGATGGCAGAGGGGAAGAAGCTGTTCCTGAATCGCTGAGTCTGTGTCTTCAGGCTCCTGTACCTCCTCCCTGATGGCAGAGGGGAAGGAGCTGTTCCTGAATCGTTGAGTGTGTGTCTTCAGGCTCCTGTACCTCCTCCCTGATGGCAGAGGGGAAGGAGCTGTTCCTGAATCGTTGACTGTGTGTCTTCAGGCTCCTGTACCTCCTCCCTGATGGCAGAGGGGATGAAGCTGTTCCTGAATCGCAGAGTGTGTGTCTTCAGGCTCCTGTACCTGCTCCCTGATGGCAGAGGGGAAGAAGCTGTTCCTGAATCGCTGAGTGTGTGTCTTCAGGCTCCTGTACCTGCTCCCTGATGGCAGAGGGGAAGAAGCTGTTCCTGAATCGCTGAGTGTGTGTCTTCAGGCTCCTGTACCTCCTCCCTGATGGCAGAGGGGAAGAAGCTGTTCCTGAATCGCTGAGTGTGTGTCTTCAGGCTCCTGTACCTCCTCCCTGATGGCAGAGGGGAAGAAGCTGTTCCTGAATCGCTGAGTGTGTGTCCTCAGGCTCCTGTACCTCCTCCCTGATGGCAGAGGGGAAGAAGCTGTTCCTGAATCGTTGAGTGTGTGTCTTCAGGCTCCTGTACCTCCTCCCTGATGGCAGAGGGGAAGAAGCTGTTCCTGAATCGTTGAGTGTGTGTCTTCAGGCTCCTGTACCTCCTCCCTGATGGCAGAGGGGAAGAAGCTGTTCCTGAATCGTTGAGTGTGTGTCTTCAGGCTCCTGTACCTCCTCCCTGATGGCAGAGGGGAAGAAGCTGTTCCTGAATCGCTCAGTGTGTGTCTTCAGGCTCCTGTACCTCCTCCCTGATGGCAGAGGGGAAGAAGCTGTTCCTGAATCGTTGAGTCTATGTCTTCAGGCTCCTGTACCTCCTCCCTGATGGCAGAGGGGAAGGAGCTGTTCCTGAATCGTTGAGTGTGTGTCTTCAGGCTCCTGTACCTCCTCCCTGATGGCAGAGGGGAAGAAGCTGTTCCTGAATCGCTGAGTGTGTGTCTTCAGGCTCCTGTACCTCCTCCCTGATGGCAGAGGGGAAGAAGCTGTTACTGAATCGTTGAGTGTGTGTCTTCAGGCTCCTGTACCCCCTCCCTGATGGCAGAGGGGAAGGAGCTGTTCCTGAATCGTTGAGTGTGTGTCTTCAGGCTCCTGTACCCCCTCCCTGATGGCAGAGGGGAAGAAGCTGTTCCTGAATCGTTGAGTGTGTGTCTTCAGGCTCCTGTACCTCCTCCCTGATGGCAGAGGGGAAGAAGCTGTTCCTGAATCGCTGAGTGTGTGTCTTCAGGCTCCTGTACCTCCTCCCTGATGGCAGAGGGGAAGAAGCTGTTCCTGAATCGCTGAGTGTGTGTCTTCAGGCTCCTGTACCTCCTCCCTGATGGCAGAGGGGAAGAAGCTGTTCCTGAATCGCTGAGTGTGTGTCTTCAGGCTCCTGTACCTCCTCCCTGATGGCAGAGGGGAAGAAGCTGTTCCTGAATCTTTGAGTGTGTGTCTTCAGGCTCCTGTACCTCCTCCCTGATGGCAGAGGGCAAGAAGCTGTTCCTGAATCGTTGAGTGTGTGTCTTCAGGCTCCTGTACCTCCTCCCTGATGGCAGAGGGGAAGAAGCTGTTCCTGAATCGTTGAGTGTGTGTCTTCAGGCTCCTGTACCTTCTCCCTGATGGCAGAGGGGAAGAAGCTGTTCCTGAAGCGTTGAGTGTGTGTCTTCAGGCTCCTGTACCTCCTCCCTGATGGCAGAGGGGAAGAAGCTGTTCCTGAATCGTTGAGTGTGTGTCTTCAGGCTCCTGTACCTTCTCCCTGATGGCAGAGGGGAAGAAGCTGTTCCTGAATCGTTGAGAGTGTGTCTTCAGGCTCCTGTACCTCCTCCCTGATGGCAGAGGGGAAGAAGCTGTTCCTGAATCATTGAGTGTGTGTCTTCAGGCTCCTGTACCTCCTCCCTGATGGCAGAGGGGAAGAAGCTGTTCCTGAATCGTTGAGTGTGTGTCTTCAGGCTCCTGTACCTCCTCCCTGATGGCAGAGGGGAAGAAGCTGTTCCTGAATCATTGAGTGTGTGTCTTCATGCTCCTGTACCTCCTCCCTGATGGCAGAGGGGAAGAAGCTGTTCCTGAATCGTTGAGTCTGTGTCTTCAGGCTCCTGTACCCGGTCCCTGATGGCAGAGGGGAAGGAGCTGTTCCTGAATCGTTGAGTGTGTGTCTTCAGGCTCCTGTACCTCCTCCCTGATGGCAGAGGGGAAGAAGCTGTTCCTGAATCGCTGAGTGTGTGTTCCTGAATCATTGAGTGTGTGTATTCAGTCTCCTGTACCTCCTCTCTGATGGCAGAGGGGAAGAAGCTGTTCCTGAATCGTTGAGTGTGTGTCTTCATGCTCCTGTACCTCCTCCCTGATGGCAGAGGGGAAGAAGCTGTTCCTGAATCGTTGAGTGTGTGTCTTCAGGCTCC
Source organism: Hypanus sabinus (assembly GCF_030144855.1). Taxonomy (NCBI): domain Eukaryota; kingdom Metazoa; phylum Chordata; class Chondrichthyes; order Myliobatiformes; family Dasyatidae; genus Hypanus; species Hypanus sabinus. The sequence goes on along the minus strand of NW_026781526.1, from coordinate 208,085 downwards.
TGTACCCGGTCCCTGATGGCAGAGGGGAAGGAGCTGTTCCTGAATCGCTGAGTGTGTGCCTTCAGGCTCCTGTACCTCCTCCCTGATGGCAGAGGGGAAGAAGCTGTTCCTGAATCGTTGAGTGTGTGTCTTCAGGCTCCTGTACCTCCTCCCTGATGGCAGAGGGGAAGAAGCTGTTCCTGAATCGTTGAGTGTGTCTCTTCAGGCTCCTGTACCTCCTCCCTGATGGCAGAGGGGAAGAAGCTGTTCCTGAATCGTTGAGTGTGTGTCTTCATGCTCCTGTACCTCCTCCCTGATGGCAGAGGGGAAGAAGCTGTTCCTGAATCGTTGAGTGTGTGTCTTCAGGCTCCTGTACCCGGTCCCTGATGGCAGAGGGGAAGGAGCTGTTCCTGAATCGTTGAGTGTGTGTCTTCAGGCTCCTGTACCTCCTCCCTGATGGCAGAGGGGAAGAAGCTGTTCCTAAATCGCTGAGTGTGTGTTCCTGAATCATTGAGTGTGTGTATTCAGTCTCCTGTACCTCCTCTCTGATGGCAGAGGGGAAGAAGCTGTTCCTGAATCGTTGAGTGTGTGTCTTCATGCTCCTGTACCTCCTCCCTGATGGCAGAGGGGAAGAAGCTTTTCCTGAATCGTTGAGTGTGTGTCTTCAGGCTCCTGTACCCGGTCCCTGATGGCAGAGGGGAAGGAGCTGTTCCTGAATTGCTGAGTGTGTGTCTTCAGGCTCCTGTACCTCCTCCCTGATGGCAGAGGGGAAGAAGCTGTTCCTGAATCGCTGAGTGTGTGTCTTCAGGCTCCTGTACCTCCTCCCTGATGGCAGAGGGGAAGAAGCTGTTCCTGAATCGCTGAGTGTGTGTCTTCAGGCTCCTGTACCTCCTCCCTGATGGCAGAGGGGAAGAAGCTGTTCCTGAATCGTTGAGTGTGTGTCTTCAGGCTCCTGTACCTTCTCCCTGATGGCAGAGGGGAAGAAGCTGTTCCTGAATCGTTGAGTGTGTGTCTTCAGGCTCCTGTACCTTCTCCCTGATGGCAGAGGGGAAGAAGCTGTTCCTGAATCGCTGAGTGTGTGTCTTCAGGCTCCTGTACCTCCTCCCTGATGGCAGAGGGGAAGAAGCTGTTCCTGAATCGTTGAGTGTGTGTCTTCAGGCTCCTGTACCTCCTCCCTGATGGCAGAGGGGAAGAAGCTGTTCCTGAATCGTTGAGTGTGTGTCTTCAGGCTCCTGTACCTCCTCCCTGATGGCAGAGGGGAAGAAGCTGTTCCTGAATCGTTGAGTCTGTGTCTTCAGGCTCCTGTACCTCCTCCCTGATGGCAGAGGGGAAGGAGCTGTTCCTGAATCGTTGAGTGTGTGTCTTCAGGCTCCTGTACCTCCTCCCTGATGGCAGAGGGGAAGAAGCTGTTCCTGAATCGCTGAGTGTGTGTTCCTGAATCATTGAGTGTGTGTATTCAGTCTCCTGTACCTCCTCTCTGATGGCAGAGGGGAAGAAGCTGTTCCTGAATCGTTGAGTGTGTGTCTTCATGCTCCTGTACCTCCTCCCTGATGGCAGAGGGGAAGAAGCTGTTCCTGAATCGTTGAGTGTGTGTCTTCAGGCTCCTGTACCCGGTCCCTGATGGCAGAGGGGAAGGAGCTGTTCCTGAATCGCTGAGTGTGTGTCTTCAGGCTCCTGTACCTCCTCCCTGATGGCAGAGGGGTAGAAGCTGTTCCTGAATCACTCAGTGTGTGCCTTCAGGCTCCTGTACCTCCTCCCTGATGGCAGAGGGGAAAAAGCTGTTCCTGAATCGTTGAGTGTGTGTCTTCAGGCTCCTGTACCTCCTCCCTGATGGCAGAGGGGAAGAAGCTGTTCCTGAATCGTTGAGTGTGTCTCTTCAGGCTCCTGTACCTCCTCCCTGATGGCAGAGGGGAAGAAGCTGTTCCTGAATCGTTGAGTGTGTGTCTTCAGGCTCCTGTACCTCCTCCCTGATGGCAGAGGGGAAGAAGCTGTTCCTGAATCGTTGATTGTGTGTCTTCAGGCTCCTGTACCTTCTCCCTGATGGCAGAGGGGAAGAAGCTGTTCCTGAATCGTTGAGTGTGTGTCTTCAGGCTCCTGTACCTCCTCCCTGATGGCAGAGGGGAAGAAGCTGTTCCTGAATCGTTGAGTGTGTGTCTTCAGGCTCCTGTACCTCCTCCCTGATGGCAGAGGGGAAGAAGCTGTTCCTGAATCATTGAGTGTGTGTCTTCAGGCTCCTGTACCTCCTCCCTGATGGCAGAGGGGAAGAAGCTGTTCCTGAATCGTTGAGTGTGTGTCTTCAGGCTCCTGTACCTCCTCCCTGATGGCAGAGGGGAAGAAGCTGTTCCTGAATCGTTGAGAGTGTGTCTTCAGGCTCCTGTACCTGCTCCCTGATGGCAGAGGGGAAGAAGCTGTTCCTGAATCGTTGAGTGTGTGTCTTCATGCTGCTGTACCTCCTCCCTGATGGCAGAGGGGAAGAAGCTGTTCCTGAATCGTTGAGTGTGTGTCTTCAGGCTCCTGTACCCGGTCCCTGATGGCAGAGGGGAAGGAGCTGTTCCTGAATCGTTGAGTGTGTGTCTTCAGGCTCCTGTACCTCCTCCCTGATGGCAGAGGGGAAGAAGCTGTTCCTGAATCGCTGAGTGTGTGTTCCTGAATCATTGAGTGTGTGTATTCAGTCTCCTGTACCTCTTCTCTGATGGCAGAGGGGAAGAAGCTGTTCCTGAATCGTTGAGTGTGTGTCTTCATGCTCCTGTACCTCCTCCCTGATGGCAGAGGGGAAGAAGCTGTTCCTGAATCGTTGAGTGTGTGTCTTCAGGCTCCTGTACCCGGTCCCTGATGGCAGAGGGGAAGGAGCTGTTCCTGAATCGCTGAGTGTGTGCCTTCAGGCTCCTGTACCTCCTCTCTGATGGCAGAGGGGAAGAAGCTGTTCCTGAATCGTTGAGTGTGTGTCTTCAGGCTCCTGTACCTCCTCCCTGATGGCAGAGGGGAAGAAGCTGTTCCTGAATCGTTGAGTGTGTCTCTTCAGGCTCCTGTACCCCCTCCCTGACGGCAGAGGGGAAGAAGCTGTTCCTGAATCGTTGAGTGTGTGTCTTCAGGCTCCTGTACCCGGTCCCTGATGGCAGAGGGGAAGGAGCTGTTCCTGAATCGTTGAGTGTGTGTCTTCAGGCTCCTGTACCTCCTCCCTGATGGCAGAGGGGAAGAAGCTGTTCCTGAATCGCTGAGTGTGTGTTCCTGAATCATTGAGTGTGTGTATTCAGTCTCCTGTACCTCCTCTCTGATGGCAGAGGGGAAGAAGCTGTTCCTGAATCGTTGAGTGTGTGTCTTCATGCTCCTGTACCTCCTCCCTGATGGCAGAGGGGAAGAAGCTGTTCCTGAATCGTTGAGTGTGTGTCTTCAGGCTCCTGTACCCGGTCCCTGATGGCAGAGGGGAAGGAGCTGTTCCTGAATCGCTGAGTGTGTGTCTTCAGGCTCCTGTACCTCCTCCCTGATGGCAGAGGGGAAGAAGCTGTTCCTGAATCACTCAGTGTGTGCCTTCAGGCTCCTGTACCTCCTCCCTGATGGCAGAGGGGAAGAAGCTGTTCCTGAATCGTTGAGTGTGTGTCTTCAGGCTCCTGTACCTCCTCCCTGATGGCAGAGGGGAAGAAGCTGTTCCTGAATCGTTGAGTGTGTCTCTTCTGGCTCCTGTACCTCCTCCCTGACGGCAGAGGGGAAGAAGCTGTTCCTGAATCGCTGAGTGTGTGTTCCTGAATCATTGAGTGTGTGTCTTCAGGCTCCTGTACCCCCTCCCTGACGGCAGACGGGAAGAAGCTGTTCCTGAATCATTGAGTGTGTGTCTTCAGGCTCCTGTACCTCCTCCCCGACGGCAGAGGGGAAGAAGCTGTTCCTGAATCGTTGAGTGTGTGTCTTCAGGCTCCTGTACCTCCTCCCTGATGGCAGAGGGGAAGAAGCTGTTCCTGAATCGTTGAGTGTGTCTCTTCAGGCTCCTGTACCTCCTCCCTGACGGCAGAGGGGAAGAAGCTGTTCCTGAATCGCTGAGTGTGTGTTCCTGAATCATTGAGTGTGTGTCTTCAGGCTCCTGTACCTCCTCCCCGACGGCAGAGGGGAAGAAGCTGTTCCTGAATCGTTGAGTGTGTGTCTTCATGTGATCACGACCCCTAAGAGTTCATCTACCTTCTCTTTAATCAATTCCAGTGTATTGCACAGCACCCAATCCAGAACAGCTGTTCCCCTAGTGGGCTCAACCAGAAGCTGCTCAGAAAAGGCATCTGATAGGCATTCCAGAAAAGCGAAGAAAAAATACTGAGGTAGACGTCTAGATTTTTAGATCAGAAATAACTTATTGACTTCCAGTAAGATGGCGATCGCTTCGTCGCGTCAAACTTTTGCTCCGTTACATTTCTTACCTTTGCACTGTGTATCTCCCTTTTTAAATCTTAGTTCATCAATGTATCTGCTTTTTCTTATCTGCCTGTGAATACGTCTATCTCACAATGTCTACAAAGATTCCTAAATCTGGGAAAAAAGAAGCTTCCACGTCTCTGTCGGCCGAGATTCTCTCTATCCTGGAACAGAATCGACAAGACATTCTAACTGATATCAAGACTGAATTCAGAGCCTCTATCAGTCAGCTGGAGTCAAAATTGGACCAGATTAACGCCAGAGTGGATGACCAAGCTGATGCACCATCAATAACTCTCAGAGACGGGAGGCGAGATATAGGCTTTTATTGGCTGGAAGAAAGAACAAGCAGCAAGTGACCACCACACAACATCCTGGAGACTGTGGCGGTGTCTCCAATCGCCTTTATACCGGGGTCAGTGGGAGGGGCCACAGGAGCAGTCAGCAGGGGTGGGGGGCGTGTCCAGACAGGTATATGTAGTTCACCACACAAGCCGAACATTTATCTCGCATCGACCTAACCTCCGAAGATTTAAAACGCCGCGTTCAGCAGCTGGAAACTCTTTGCTCTAACTTAACGGAGCAAAACAGCAAACTTACTTCCAAAATGGCAGATCTCGAAAATCGGAGCAAGCGCTGCAACCTGCGAATTCTCGGTTTGCCGGAAATGGGCTCCCACTGAAATGGGTTCTTCCACTGAATTTTTCTCTTCTTTCCTTGGTGAGATTTTCGGGAAAGGATTTCTTCCGACTGCACCAGAGTTAGAAAGAGCCCACAGAGTGTATGTCCCTCGAGCTATTTTAGGTTCTAGAGCACAGCCAGTTATACTTTGTTTTCATCGATATCAGGTTAAAAACAGTCTGATTATGGAGGTGTGCCGGAGAGGGACTCTAACTTTTCAAAATAATACCATTCGTATCATGGAAGACTATGCTCCTCAGGTTCTGAAGATGCATGCCGAGTTCAAAGGCGTTATGAAGGAACTCTTCAATTGTGGATTCAAACCTTCTCTTCGTAATCCTGCCGATCTTTGAATTACGCTTACTACTGGGGATTATAAGTGGTTTAAGTCAGTTAGGGAGGCTGAAATGTTTGTCGAAGATCTCTCAACCATCTTGACTTCTTTGGACCCCGTTTGACTTTCCAAAGTGGCTGATAAGTACTTTTTGAAAATAAAGTCTTTTTTGCGAACTCAGATTCTATTTGAGTAATTTAGTCCTGAAGAAGTATCTTTTGCTATCTCTGCACTGTCATCAGGCAAATCTCCCAGACCTGATGGGTTCCCTGTAGAATTCTATAAATCATTCTCTTCACTTCTCTCACCTCAGCTACTCTCGGTACTATCTGATTCTTTTAGCTATGGTAAATTGCCACCTTCATTTAATGAGGCATGTATTATCCTTTTATTTAAAAAGGGCAAAGATCCAACAGAGCGTTCCTCGTACAGGCCGATTTCTTTGCTTAATGTTGATGTTAAAATTTTGGCCAAAGTTTTGGCCCATAGATTAGAAAATGTTATACCCTCTATTATCTCTGACGATCAAACTGGTTTAATTAAAAATCGTCTTCCTTTTTTTAATATACGGTGTTTATTTAATATTTTATACTCGCCTTCAATTGGGACTCCTGAATGCGTTATTTCTCTCGATGCGGAGAAAGCGTTTGATCATATAGAGTGGAACTACCTTTTTGCGGTTTTAGAAAAATTTGACCTCGGTCAAAGTCTTATCTCTTGGATCAAATTGCTATATTTATGTCCTACCGCCTCTGTACTGACTAACTCTCAGTAATCCCAGTCGTTTAGCCTTAAACGTGGCACCCGTCAAGGATGCCCCTTTAAGTCCCTTCCTTTTCGATTTGGCTATAGAGCCACTGGCAATTGCATTTCGAAGCTGTCCTGAATTGATGGGGATCTGGAGGGGGGCTGTTGAGAATAAACTTTCTCTTTATGCTGATGATTTACTACTTTTTCTTTCAAATCCGTCCACATCCTTACCTCCAATGTTTTCACTTCTTGATCAATTTAGCCAGTTCTCTGGCTATAAACTTAATTTACATAAGAGTGAACTTTTCCCGATTAATAAAGAAGCACAAGTATTAGCATTCCGCGACCTCCCCTTTAAAGTAGTTGATAATCAATTTACCTATCTTGGTAATACAGTTACAAGGAAGTTTAAAGATCTTTTTCGTGAAAATTTTGCCAATCTTTTGCATTCTACAAAACAGAGTTTGTCACAATGGTCACCTCTATCTATGTCCTTGGTAGGTCGTATTAATGTTATTAAAATGTACATCCTCCCTAAATTTTTATATTTATTTCAATCTATTCCAAATTTTATTTCTAAAACCTTTTTTGATTCCTTAGACTATTATTTTGTCCTATTTGTGGAAAGGTAAGTGTTCTAGGATTAATAAAGTTTACCTTCAAAAATCTAAAAAAGAAGGTGGCATGGCCTTACCTAATTTTCATTTATATTATTGGGCAGCTAACATTCGTTGTCTTACCTTCTGGTCTTTTTTTCATAGCCAGTCTGACTGCCCTAAATGGGTGGCAATGGAGCTGATTTCCACGAAGGATCTCTCTATTTCTGCACTTCTTGGATCTGCACTCCCTAGTAGTTTGCCTAGACCGGGGGTCGGCAACCCGCGGCTCCAGAGCCACATGTGGCTCTTTTACGTCTGTGCTGCGGCTCCCTGTTGCTTTGGGAAATAATTGGTTGTGGCGACCCTTTTCCTGGCACATCCGAACAGACTCACAATTAGATAGCCTACGGGGGTTTGCGAGCACAGAGCTTTGGAGCCTCTGCGCCATGGGGGGCAGGTTGAAGGAGGCTTAAAAGTGAGGCTGATGATTTCGAATAAAGTTTTTTCCTTCGACTGCAGTTACCGACTCCGTGTCGTAATTTTAGCGCTGCGTGTAGCACACCGCTACATGGTCAGTATTTAATTAAAATGTATTTTATGTTAGTTTGTTAGTTTGTTAGTTTTTGAAATGTAAATCTAAATTTGAAGATTATGGTGATCTTGTACAATCTAAATAAGACGTTGTGGCGACCCATTTCCTGACACATCTGAACCGGCTCACAATTAGCCAGCGTTCAGGCTAAGGGAGATAGCCTACGGGGGTTTGTGAGTACGTGTCTTTTGCAGCATCCGCGCCCATGGGGGGGCGGGTTGAGGGAGGCTTAAAAGCAAGGCTGTTTAGTTCGAATAAAGCTATCTTTGACTGCAGTTTACTGACTGCGTGTAGCACACCGCTACAACGTGTTTTTATCGCTGGCTGTCCAGAGGGGAGGTGCTGAAACGCTTTGTCGCGTGTCTTGAAGAAGTGAAAACTTTCCTGGGCAGCAAAGGGCTCACCTTTCCTGAGCTGGAACAGCCAGAGTGGCTGGAAAAGCTACACTTCATGGTAGACATGACAGCGCACCTGAACACGCTGAACACAGCTCTTCAACGGGGTAAGGACGTACAGCCCTGCACATGTTGGAGGATGTTTTGGCATTCGAGCGCAACTTGACGTTGCTTGCCAGAGATTTACAGAAAAGCACATTGTCTCACTTCCCCAATTTGAGAGAGTTCAAACAAGGTCACGACATGATAAATTCGGAGTATTTACATTCTGCAATCATCGCAATGCAAACATCGTTTGGGAAACGCTTCTGTGAGTTCAGAGAGGAAAAAAACACATTATCCTTCCCGGTCACTCCCCTAAGCATCGATCCATCCCTACTGAATACGACTGCATTGTCAGGTGTGAGTCAACCTGACCAAGTATGATAAATATTTTAATTGCCTATTGTTTTACGTATATGAATATGTTTTCATTGTTCAGTGAAATAGTCCTTTTATTTTTCAGGTTGACAGCTGGCTGACGTTATTTTTGCTGCTGGCGGACAATTTAAGTTTGGCGTTTTTCATAAATACAAGGAGGACTCAAATAGACGTTGAGTATTTTACTTAAAAGTAACCTTCAACCCAACGTCTTTTTTTCTGAGTTCAAAATGTTTTTGTTGCATGCAGAAATGTAATTTTGTTTTCTCTGCAGGAGTTCATCAATTTCATAAATGCAACACATTATAGTTTGTTTATACATAGCATAAAGGCAAAACAAAATGTTGTATGCAGTGTTATTTCATTTTAAATGTCAAACGGGTTTTGCGGCTCCCAGTGTTTTCTTTTCTGTGGGAAACGGGTCCAAGTGGCTCTTTCAGTGGTAAAGGTTGCTGACCCCTGCCCTAGACTAACTGTTAATCCTCTTGTTAGACATACTCTGCGAATATGGGCCCAGTTTAGGAAATGTTATGGTTTCTATGGTTTTTCCCTTTCTAGTCCTATTTTACATAATCATCTTTTTTTTTACCCTCTATGCACGATTCAACATTTTATGATTGGTATATAAAGGGCATTAGGTATTTTGAAGATCTTTTCATTGATAATTGTTTTGCATCTTTTCAACAACTTTCTGCTAAGTTTAATCTACCTAATGCCCATTTCTTTAGATACCTCCAAATTAGACACTTCATTAATCCTTTATTACACAATTTTCCTGAGATGCCCAAGAAAAACACTATGGACCTGTTTCTTACTATTAATACATTGGGTAAAGGCTTAATATCTTTTATTCATGTTAAATTAGCACCTTTATGGCGCGCCCCTTTGGATAAAATCAGAATGGCTTGGGGGCATGACTTAAATATTCCCTTATCTGATGAGGTTTGGGACTCGATTCTCAAGTCGGTTAACTCAAATTCTCTTTGTGCTCGCCACTGTCTTTTACAGTTTAAGATTGTTCATAGGGCCCATATGTCCAAATCTAAATTGTCTTGATTTTACCCTAATATTAGTCTGGTTTGTGATAAATGCAAAAGTGGCGAGTCTAGAGAAATTTTGGAGAGATGTTTTCCTGACTTTACTTCATATTCTGAATTGCCACTTAGAACCTAACTCTCTGATTGCTCTTTTTGGTTCCTGGGGTGAGATGGATATACATTTGAGCTCGACTAAATGTCGAACACTGTCCTTTGCTTCTCTTCTGGCTAGACGTCTAATTTTTCTTAAATGGAGAGATGTTTCCCCACCCACGCATGCTCAATGGCTCAATGATATCATGTCCTGTTTAGACCTTGAAAAAATTCATTATTCAATTCTTAATTCGAACATAAAGTTTCATAAGGTCTGGGGACCTTTTATTGAATATTTTCATAAACTTTCTTCTAATTAAGTTTTTTTTTCAGTCCCTTTCAGCTTTTTTTGGTAGTAGGCATTATTATCTTTTGTTTTTACTTGTATTTACAGTTTTGGGGGCTGGAATGTTCTGAGTACGTCACCAGAAACTCCAAGAAATTTCTACAGATATACAATGGAGAGCATTCTGACTGGCTGGGTGATGCCTCAAGAAGGCAGCATCCATCATTAAGGACCCCCACCATCCAGGATGTGCCCTCTTCTCACTGCTACCATCAGAGAGCCAGAAAAACCACCCTCCATGTTTTAGGAACAGCTTCTTCTCCTCCGCCATCATATTTCTGAATGGTCCATGGGCCCATGAACACCACCTGACTGCACCTCTCTGGATATTGAGTTCAACTGCAACGTTCCTGTGATCGAGTAGACAATTAGCTCCCTGTTTAGGTTGGTGGAAAAATTCTTTAAGCCAAACATTAGTGAATTCACCTGTGTACCTACCCCTGACACTGAGTGAGGGCTCAGTGGCTCCATGTACATTGTCAAGTGGGGACATTTACAGGTCTGAGAGTCAGGAGTTGTAGAGGAGGCTGGACCCAGAAGCAGAATTCAGCGGAGAGCGATAACTTGGATAGTAGGTTGCAAAATAACAAGCCACTAGGGGCCACGAAACAAGGGAACAGAACAAGCAACAGCAGGTTGTTCAGCACCGCTGTTTTGGCCAATTTAAGTGCCGGGCCAGATTGGGAAGGCTGGGTACGAGCCAAATCAAGGCAGTGGGGCCCAGGCCTGAGAGCATATCGAAGTGGCAGGTCCCGTGTCCAAGAGCGAGGAACAAGTCAAAATTTGGCCAATTTAAATGCCAAGCCAAATTGAAAAGGCCAGGGTGCTGGGGCCAGAGGCGAGCGACGGGCCGGTGTTCAGCTCACTATATGAGGTTTACTCGTCTCTGTGCTGAACTGAGGCTGTGGCCCATAACTAACGGGCTCCTGGACTGGCTACAGTGACAACTGGCTTCGTGAACTTCAGTTCTGTATGTTATTTGCTCACTTTTATTGTTTACACAATTTGTTTTTCTCTGCACATTGGATGTTTGATGGTCTTTTTAATGGGTTCTATGGGATTTCTTTGTTCTGTGGCTGACTGTAAGGAGACAATTCTCAAGGTTTTATGTCATATACATACTTTGATAATGAACGTACTTTGAACTTTAATGGAACAGAGCCACTAGCATGCCCTCTTCGTGATTGCATCGATGTGTTGGGCCCAGGATCAATCCTCTGAGATGTTGACACCCAGGAACTTGAAGCCTTCTTCCCGAATGGTGCAAAGTTAGAACTGCCAAAGGAGATGACATAATGGAGACAATATATTATTGACATAGGAACAGAAAGGATTTGAAAATGGAAATAAAAACCTGCAGATGCTGATTGTCAGTCAGACTGCTCTCCACGGTACATCTGGAGTCATTGGAAGACAGAGGAAAGAGTTGCAGTGCACCTAGGTAGTCTGAACAGAGCACGTGCGCCCCCCGCTGGCCAGTGGAGGGACTGCAAGGAAGTGGGCAGACAGTGCAGAGTTCAGCCAAAGTGACTCCCTCCCTCTGTGAAGTCCAGGCTCTTTAATCCAAACTTTGCTTTGTACACTTCGAAGAAACGAAGCAGAGGATAGGAGCAATGATGGAGTGATGAGCGTCGGCCTATTCATTTCATCAATCTACTTCACTGAGCTTACTGACTGACATTTTCAACATCCAGGCTGCTGTTCCTGATCAGCCACCATCATCCCTGCACCAAAGAACTAAGTGACTACTGATGCCAATCATCTTGAGGTGCTTTGAATGGTTGGTAAGGGCACAGACCAAAAACTCCATTGGTGAGTGGGCACCACTGACAGAACCGCGGCACGGCATTCACCTGGGCCTGTCACACCTCGCAAACGTCAGAACGCTGTTTCTGGACTTCAGACACCACTGTGCCACTGGACTTCCTAACCGACACATCTCAGATAGTCAGGATGCACTACCGCCCCTGTCTCTCTCTCTCCCCATCATCCTCAACACGAGTGCCCCCCTGGGTGAGCCCACTGTTGTACACTCTGTTCACACGTGGCTTCATAGCCACACACCGTAAGACATAGGAGCAGAATTAGGCCATTCGGCCCATTGAGTCTGCTCCCTCATTCCATCATGGCTGATTTATTGTCCCTCTTAACCCCATACAAATATTCTAAAGCAATTAATTAAAATAGTAGAGCTATTTTGTAAAGATATAAACATGAACTTGGGACTGGATAAATGCGGAACATTAAACATACAGGAAGGTGGAATGGAGCTAACAGAATACACACCAGAGCAGCAGGATACAACTGATGGGTGAATATGGAACATATCAGTGTCTGGATTATCAACAAGCAAAGAAAATCAATCATAGCGCGATAAAGGGAAAACTTTTGAAAGGATTTACTTCAAGGCTTAAGAGAATCTGCCAAACAGAGCCCAATAGTAAAAATATAACGAAGGCGATAAACACTCTCACTATACCCATATTAACATAAAATTTTGGCATAATATCTTGTTCCAAAACTGATCTGGAAAATTTACAGAGAAAAATAAGAAATGAAAAGACAAATGTTAGAAAACACAATGTACACTTGAACACACTTAGATTAACACGACCTAGGACAGAAGGAGGAAGGGGAATAAGAGACATAAAACATTTACACAACAGTCAGGGAAAACTTCAAAGGATATATTCCCATCAACGAAAACAGGATTCAGCACTCCACACGGAGTTCTGATTACAAATACTTGCCACTGTGTGTGCATCCACCGTGAGCGATGACGGTCACGGACATCGGTGGGTGGGTGGGTTTGTGTCCGGAGGCGAGAGGTGAGTCCATTCTGGGCTCGGAAGTAGCTCCCACACAAAGGCTTCTGCAGCTCGTTGCTTTGGTGTTACGACTCTTTCCAGCTTTGGTGGCGCCTTTATTGAGAAGGCTGTGCCAGGATGAGTGATTCTAGGCTGCATGTTCGCAAGAAGTGAGATTGGTCTCAAGGGCCGTGAGTGAAGTCTTGAGCGTGTCCTCGAATCATTTTCGCTGACCACCACGAGAGTGCTTCCCTGTGGACAATTCTCCGAACAACAACTGCCTGGGGATGCGACCGTCTGGCATCCTGACGATATGGCCTGCCCATCTGACTTGATGTTTTGTCAGCAATGCGTGTCTGCCGCAGACAGCACCTCTGTGTCAGGAATTCTGTCTGGCCAATCGATGTTCAAGATCTTCCATCTAGGCGTGATCATTGGAAGTGGTTCAGTCTAAGCACATGTCCCACGTACGCAGTCCACGTTTCGTACGTGTAGAGAAGGGTGGGTAGAAAGACAGCATGGTGCACTTCAGAGTAATTTCCCTTCGCTAGGCAGTTTTCACCACCCGCTGGAGTGCTTTGCGGTCCGATACGGGACAATTGCCGTACCACACTGAGATGCCGTTGGTGAGTATGCTCTCAGTGGTACAGCGGTAAAAGTCCGTCAGTATCCTGGGACAGAGGTGAGCTCCGCTGCTGCGCCTTTTTTGATCAGGATGGAGGAGTGCAGGGAGCAGGTGAGATCCTCGGAAATGTGGACACCAAGGAGTTTGAAGCTTGATGCACTCTCCAGTATAGCTCCATTGATGTAGATGGGGACATGAGTGTGGCTCCTAGCATGCCTGAAGTCCACAATGATCTACTTGGTCTTCTGGGTGTTGTCGGTACACCACACGGCCAGGTCCTGGACCTCGTCCCTGTAGTCCGTCTCGTCATCCCCTCTGATCAGGCCAACCACCGTGGTGTCGTCTGCGAACTTGGTTATGGAGTTAGAACCAGGTACAGGAACGCAGTCATAGGTGAAAAGGGAGTACAGAAGGGGGCTCAGCACACAGCCTTGAGGCACGGCTGAGAGTGGAGGAGGGGAGGTTGGCTAACTTAACAGATTGGATCTGTTAGAAAGTCCAAGGTCCAATTGCAGAGGGCTGAGCTGATACCAAGCTGGTGAAGTTTGGCGATCGGCTGGGAGGGGTCACAGTATTGAATGCCGAAATAAAGCCAATGAACAGCATTCTGACGTAAGAGTTGGGGCTGTCCAGGTGGGTCAGGGCAGAGTGAAGTGCCGTGGAGATGGCGTCCTCCGTTGACCTGTTGGTGCGATAGGCAAATTGATGGGGGTCCAGGGCAGTGGGCAGACAGGATTTCAGATGTGATGGAACCAGTCTCTCAGAGCACTTTGCAATGATGGGGGTGAGTGCAACTGGGCGAAAGTCATTCAGGCCCGTGGCAGTGGAATGCTTCGGCACTGGCACGATGGTGGCGATCTTGAAGCCTGTGGGGACAACTGCCCGGGCCAGGGACAGATTGAAAATGTCTGTGAAGTCCCCGGCCAACTGCCCCACACAGACTCTGAGCACACAGCCCGGTGTTCCATCCGGACCAGCTCCCTTCCGTACATTCACCCTGCCCAGGGTGAAAACCCCGGCCAACTGCCCCACACAGACTCTGAGCACACGGCCCGGTGTTCCATCCGGACCAGCTCCCTTCCGTACATTCACCCTGCCCAGGGTGAAAACCCCGGCCAACTGCCCCACACAGACTCTGAGCACACGGCCCGGTGTTCCATCCGGACCAGCTCCCTTCCGTACGTTCACCCTGCCCAGGGTGAAAACCCCGGCCAACTGCCCCACACAGACTCTGAGCACACGGCCCGGTGTTCCTTCCGGACCAGCTCCCTTCCGTACATTCACCCTGCTCAGGGTGAAAACCCCGGCCAACTGCCCCACACAGACTGAGCACACGGCCCGGTGTTCCTTCCGGACCAGCTCCCTTCCGTACATTCACCCTGCCCAGGGTGAAAACCCCGGCCAACTGCCCCACACAGACTCTGAGCACACGGCCCGGTGTTCCATCCGGACCAGCTCCCTTCTGTACATTCACCCAGCTCAGGGTGGCACAAATATTGAGGTGGAAAGTGAGAGAGGCAGTTCACCGGGTGGGAGATCCGCTTTGAGGATGACCTCCTTGTTCCCTCGGTCAAAGCGAGCGTAGAAGTAATTGAGCTCATCAGGGAGGGGAGCAGATCTGGGAGGGGGCACAGTACTAGGTGGTTTGAAGTCTGTAATGACCTGTATGCCATGCCATATGTGCCGGGGGTCCGAGGAGTTGAAATGCTCCTGGATTCTCTGTTCGTATGTGTGTTTAGCCTGAGAGATTCCCCTCCTCAGGTTGGCCCTTCAGGCCTCGTCTCCAGGATTCGCTGATCACAGTTTTGACCTTTGGGCCTCGTCTCCAGGATTTGCTGATTGTGGGTTTGACCTTTGGAAGAAGCATTTACAGCCTGAACATGCAGACTGCACACTTTCAAAACTGAGCCTTAGGACAGAAGCTGTGCAACCAGAGCAATGAGACAGCAGCTGTAGCGACGCATCAGTGTGGCTTTTCCGGTCACAACGTTCAGCTGAAGTGCAGCCATTGGGCTTCACGCGCCTCAGTGATAAATGCAGCGCAATCAGCAGCTGGGGACTCACTTTCTGAGACACTGCAGTTCATGTCCTTTGTGTTTTTTTGCTTTGCTTCTTTTTTTTGGCTATTTGCACGATTTGATCGAGGAGCTTCAGTGCTGAGCTGATTCTGCCACCGGGCCCTGGACCCACTTCACGCGCGTTGGCTCTGGGCTTCATCTTATTTGCACCTTTTTGTTCCTTGCACGATTTGTTCTTTTTTCACAGATTGCGTGTTTGATGGTCTTTGTTGTATGGGGGGGGGGGGGTTCTTTAAAAGGGTTCCATGGCGTTAGTTTTCTGGCTGACCCTGACTGTGGAGGAGACTGGGGCACCCGGAGGAAGCCGACACAGCCAAGGCGAGAGCACGCAAGCTCCTCACAGACAGCCGGCCTGCTGTTTGGCCGAGTTAAGCACCAGCCCATGGGGGCGAGACACAGAACAGTACAGCTCACTGCTCCGCGAGGTTTACCTGTCTCTGTGCTGAACGGAGGCTGTGGCCTACACCTGCCCGGAATTCTGGCTTGGTTGCGTTGGCGACCGGCTTCGTGGCTGTGAACTTCAGTTCTGAACGTTACTTGCTGACTTTTATTGTTTGCACGACTTGTTTTTGTTTCTACACGTTGGGTGTTTGACGGTCGTCCCTCTTCAATGGGTTCTGTTGGGTTTCTTTGCTTTGTGGCTGCCTGTCGGGACAAATCTCAAGGGTGTATATCATATGCATACTTTGATAATAAATGTACTTTGAACTTTCAACCTTGACTTTAGAACTCCATCACACTGGGAGTCTGGGTCGATCTGATGTCTATTGGGGGGTGTTTAGGGGGGATATACAGGATTTCTTGAGTGAAGATATGTCTCTACCAAAGGAGGTGTAAGGCACTCCTTCCCTCCGCTAGCCTGCAGGTCACCCTCGGGCAAGGTGTAGCACCTGCTTAACCCCCGATTAGGGTCAGGTGAAACCGTGGGAGCAGGTGGTGGACGGTTGTACGAGCAGCCGGTGCAGGTCACAAGTCCTGGTGATGTGACCACTGACACCAGGCAGACAATCTCTGAAGAGTATTGATAATGACCGGGGGTCACCCGTCTTGTAAAGACACTGCCCAGGAGAAGGCGATGGCAAACCACTTCCGTAGAAACATATGTCAAGAACAATCATGGTTCATGGAGACCTGTCTGACCCACCGAGATCCTCCAGTCCTTTGTGTAGGCTATTGTTTCTTTAAAAGATCATTCAACATAAACCCATGAATTGCAAATTAACTGAACATAAAAGCCAATAACCTGGATTATTGCAACGGATTCATCATAACTTGCAAATGAACTTTCCCCAGATAAAGATCAGCTTTCCTTTGTCATAGTATATCAAAACACTCAGTGAAAAGCATCATTTGTGACACAGTCCAAGGATGTGCTGGGGGTGGCCCTTGAGTGTCCAGTGCCAATACAGCATGCCCACAACTTACCAACCCTAACTGATACATCTCTGGACTGTGGGAGGAGCACCCATAAAAACCCACATGGTCACGGGGAGAACATACAAACTCCTCACAGACAGCAGTGGAAATGAACCTGGGTCACCAGGTACTGTAAAGTGTTACACTCCCTGTCCCAATAGTTAGGTAGCTCCTGGGAAAAAAGAATTGAGTATTCTTTCTAACTTTACCAACTGTCTGCATGAAAAATCCCTCATTTCTGTCTACAGGTTTATTATTGTAAATATTTCAATGTGATTACTGACCAGTTATTACCCCTCAACCATCAGGATGGTGGTACAGGAGCCTCAGGACCCACACCACCAGGTTCAGGAACAGTTATTACCCCTCAATCATCAGGAAGGAGGTACAGGAGCCTCAGGACCCACACCACCAGGTTCAGGAACAGTTATTACCCCTCAATCATCAGGAAGGAGGTACAGGAGCCTCAGGTCCCACACCACCAGGTTCAGGAATGGGTATTACCCCTCAACCATCAGGCTCCTGAACCAGAGGATAACTTCACTCAACTTCACTCGCCCCATCATTGAAATATTCCCACAACCAATGGACTCACTTTCAAGGACTCTTCATCTCATCTTCTCATATAACCATATAACAATTACAGCGCGGATACAGGCCATCTCAGCCCTTCTAGTCGTGCCAAACGCTTACTCTCACCTATTCCCACCGACCTGCACTCAGCCCATAACCCTCCATTCCTTTCCTGTCCATATACCTATCCAATTTTACTTTAAATGACAATACCGAACCTGCCTCTACCACTTCTACTGGAAGCTCATTCCACACAGCTACCACTCTCTGAGTAAAGAAGTTCCCCCTCGTGTTACCCTTAAACTTTTGCCCCTAACTCTCAACTCATGTCCTCTTGTTTGAATCTCCCCTACTCTAAATGGAAAAAGCCTATCCACGTCAACTCTATCTATCCCCCTCATTATTTTAAATACCTCTATCAAGTCCTCCCTCATCCTTCTACGTTCCAAAGAATAAAGACCTAACTTGTTCAACCTTTCCCTGTAACTTAGGTGCTGAAACCCAGGTAACATTCTAGTAATGGGAACATTTTTAGACCATCCCATGTTACTTCACTCCTGATGAAGGGTTTCGGCCTGAAACGTCGTCAATATCTTCTCCCATAGATGCTGTCTGGCCTGCTGAGTTCTGCCAGCATTTTGTGTTTTTTATTTATTTCCAGCATCTGCAGATTCACTCATGTTAACATTCTAGTAAAACTTCTCTGTACCCTTTCTATTTTGTTGACATCTTTCCTATAATTTGGTGACCAGAACTGTACACAATACTCCAAATTCGGCCTCATCAATGCCTTGTACAATTTTAACATTACACCCCAACTCCTATACTCAATGCTCTGATTTATAAAGGCCAGCATACCAAAAGCTTTCTTCACCACCCTATCCACATGAGATTCCACCTTCAGGGAATTATGCACCATTATTCCTAGATCTCTCTGTTCTACTGCATTCCTCAATGCCCTACCATTTACCATGTATGTCCTATTTGGATTATTCCTACCAAAATGTAGCACCTCACACTTATCAGCATTAAACTCCATCTGCCATCTTTCAGCCCACTCTTCTAACTGGCCTAAATCTCTCTGCAAGCTTTGAAAACCTACATTATCCACAAAGCCACCTATCTGCATACTTACTAATCCAATTTACCACCCCATCATCCAGATCATTAATGTATATGACAAACAACATTGAACCCATTACAGATCCCTGAGGCACACCACTAGTCACCGGCCTCCAACCTGACAAACAGTTATCCACCACTACTCTCTGGCATCTCCCATCCAGCCACTGTTAAATCCATTTTACTACTTCAATATTAATACCTAATGAATGAACCTTCCTAACTAACCTTCCATGTGGAACCTTGTCAAAGGCCTTACTGGTCCATATAGACAACATCCACTGCTTTACCCTCGTCAACTTTCCTCGTAACTTCTTCAAAAAATTCAGTAAGATTTGTCAAACATGACCTTCCATGCACAAATCCATGCTGACTGTTCCTAATCAGACCCTGTCTATCCTGCTAATTATATATACCATCTCTAAGAATACTTTCCATTAATTTACCCACCACTGACGTCAAACTGACAGGCCCATAATTGCTAGGTTTACTCTTAGAACCCTTTTTAAACAATGGAAAAACATAAGCAATATGCCAATCCTTCGGCACCATCTCCATTTCTAATGACATTTGAAATATTTCTGTCAGAGCCCATACTATTTCTACACTAACTCCCCTCAAGGTCCTAGGGAATGTCCTATCAAGACCTGGAGATTTATCCACTTTTATATTCCTTAAAAGCGTCAGTACTTCCTTCTCTTTAATCGTCATAGTTTCCATAACTTCCCTACTTGTTTCCCTTATCTTACACAATTCAATATCCTTCTCCTTAGTGAACACCGAAGAAAAGATATTGTTCAAAATCTCCCCCATCTCTTTCGGCTCCACACATAGCTGTCCACTCTGATTCTCTAAGGGACCAATTTTATCCTTCACTATCCTTTAAATGACCTCCATTTCTCTATTACATCCTTCCTGTAAAACAAATTGTCCCAATCCACTCTTTCTAAATGCTTTCACATCTCCTCAAAGTTAGCCTTTCTCCAATCAAAAATCTCAACTCTGGGTCCAGTCCTATCCTTCTCCATAATTATATTGAAACTAATGGCATTGTGATCACTGGACCCGAAGTGCTCCCCAACACATACCTCCGTCACCTGACCTATCTCATTCCCTAACAGGAGATCCAACACTGCCCCTTCTCTAGTTGGTACCTCTATGTATTGCGCAAAAAACTATCCTGCACACATTTTACAAACTCCAAACCATCCAGCCTTTTTACAGAATGGGCTTCCCAGTCTATGTGTGGAAAATTAAAATCTCCCACAATCTCAACCTTGTGCTTACTACAAATATCTGCTATCTCCTTGCAAATTTGCTCCTCCAATTCTCGTTCCCCATTAGGTAGTCTATAATACACCCCTATAAGTGTTACTACACCTTTCCCATTCCTCAATTCCACCCAAATAGTCTCCCTAGACATGCCCTCTAATCTATCCTGCCAGAACACTGCTGCAATATTTTCTCTGACAAGCAACACAACACCTCCCCCTCTTGTCCCTCCGATTCGATCACACCTGAAGCAATGAAATCCTGGAATATTTAGTTGCCAATCACACCCTTCCTGCAACCATGTTTCACTAATAGCTACAACATCATATTTCCAGGTATCAATCCACGCTTTAAGCTCATCCACCTTTCTTACAATGCTCCTAGCATTAAAATAGATGCATTTAAGAAATTCTCCACCTCTTCCGCTCTGTTTATTTCTAACAGTACAAAGAACTTTACTGTCTGCTTTTTCTTCCTTCTCCCATACATCTGTTCCTACACTCTGGTTCCCCTCCCCCCTCATATCTAGTTTAAATCCACTGGAGCCTCTCTAGCAAACCTACCTGCAAGAATATTTGTCCCCCTTCAGTTCAGATGTAAACCATCCCACCGGAACAGGTCCCCATTCCCTGGAAAACTGCCCAATTATCTATAAATCTGAAGCCCTCCTTCCTGCACCATGCCTTCAGCCACGTGTTGATCTGCACTATCTTACTATTTCCAAACCCACCTGCACGTGGCACTGGTAGTAATCCTGAGATTGCTATCCTGGAGGTCCTGTCCTTTAACTTGGTGCCTAACTCCCTAAACTCACCTTTCAGGACCTCCTCACGTCCTACCCATGTCATTGGTCCCTACATGGACCACGACATCCCGCTGCTCACCCTCCCTCTTGAGAATACTGAGAACCCGATCCGAGATATCGTGGACCCTGGCACCAGGGAGGCAACAGACCATCTGGGATTCTCGATCTCTTCCACAGAACCTCCTATCTGTCCCTCTAACTATCAAATCCCCTATCACCACTGCTCTCCTCTTTTCCCTCCTTCCCTTCTGAGCTGAGGGTCCAGTCTCGGTGCCAGAGACGCAACCACTGCAACTTGTCCCCATCAACAGTATCCAAAACGGTATACTTATTGTTGATGGGAACGGCCACAGGGGTGCTCTGCTCTTCCTGTCTATTCCCCTTCCCTCTCCTGACGGTCACCCAGCTACCTGTCTCCTGACTCCTAGGGGTCTCCTGTCTCCCTGAAACTCCTGTCTATTTCCGCCTCACGAATGATCTGAAGTTCATCCAGCTCCAGCTCCAGTTCCCTAACTCGGGCTGATAGGAGCTGCAGCTGGATGCACCTTTTGCAGGTGTAGTCATCAGGGACAACTGTGCTCGTCCTGACTTCCCACATCCTGCAAGCGGAGCACTCGACTGCCCTAACTGCTGCTTCCATTACCTGCTGCTAATCTAATTAGATTAATTAAAGGAGCTTACCTGGCCTTACCTCACCTGGAGTGAAGCTCGTCCTCAGCCTCTGCTCGCTTTTTAAATTCCCCCGCTGATCTGAGAGGCCGACTTTCACGTGCTTGCGCAGTCGTTCCCCGTTCAAACCTCGCCTCTGCCTGTTCTCGCCGAAGCCGTCCCACTCTGCCTCAGTCCACTCCGATGATGGCTGCTATGACGATGGCAGCTGT
Source organism: Hypanus sabinus (assembly GCF_030144855.1). NCBI lineage: Eukaryota > Metazoa > Chordata > Chondrichthyes > Myliobatiformes > Dasyatidae > Hypanus > Hypanus sabinus. Next base: position 186,885 of record NW_026781526.1, on the reverse strand, counting down.
TTATGGCGGTCTTTCTTTTAAACCTTTGGCGCGCTACGTCATGCCCCTGCGCAGTCTAGCCTCTTTGCCCTGAACAGTTAAAAAAAAACAGCTTCTCTCCGAGCTTCTTTTACCTCTTCCCTCTCCGCCTCTTGCTTCAATTTTTATTTATTACTCTTGATATTTATTTATTATTATTACTATTATTTCTTCTTTGTTCTGTTTACACAGTTTTTTTGTCTTTTGCACACTGGTTGAACACCCAAGTTGGTGCGGTCTATCATTGATTCTGTTATTCTAGTTTGGATTTATTGAGAATGCCTGCAAGAAAATAATTCTCAGGGTTGTATATGGTGACATACATATACTTTGATAATAAATTTACTTTGAACTTTGAGGAATGCTTTCCATACTGTTCTATTACAGTTATACACATCAATAGCACTGATTACAGGCTTAGGGAAGCAGTTAGTATCTTTTCCCTGGGTCGAAATGCCTTATGCTAGAGGACATCTGTTTCAAGTGGCAGGGGGCGGGGGAGGAACTCAAAGGAAATGTGAGGGGTAAGTTTTTTTTTACAGAAAGTGGTGGGTGCTTGGATTGTGCTAGTTAGGCTGGTGGTACAGGCAGGTACAATAGAGGCATTTAAGAAGCTGTTAGCTGTTATGAAGCTGTCTCTGAAAAGCAGATAATGAACGTGTACCGGCATTAGGTATCATTACTTCAGTGCAATATTATAATAGACAATAGACAGTAGGTGCAGGAGTAGGCCATTCAGCCCTTCTAGCCAGCACCGCCATTCAGTGTGATCATGGCTGATCATCCACAATCAGTACCCCGTTCTGCCCTCTCCCCATCTCCCTTGACCCCGCTATCTATAAGAGCTCTATCTAACTCTCTCTTGAATGCATCCAGAGACTTGGCCTCCACTGCCTTCTGGGGCAGAGCATTCCACATATCCACCACTCTCTGGGTGAAAAAGTTTTTCCGCTTCTCTGTTCTAAATGGCCTACCCCTTATTCTTAAACTGTGGCCTCTAGTTCTGGACTCACCCATCAGCGGGATCATGCTTCCTGCCTCCAGTGTGTCCAATCCCTTAATAATCTTATATGTTTCAATCAGATCCCCTCTCATCCTTCTAAATTCCAGTGTATACAAGCCCAGTCGCTCCAATCTTTCAACATATGACAGTCCCGCCATTCCAGGAATTAACCTTGTGAACCTACGCTGCACTCCCTCAATAGCAAGAATATCCTTCCTCAAATTTGGAGACCAAAACTGCACACGATACTCCAGGTGGGGTCTCACCAGGGCCCTGTACAGCTGCAGAAGGACCTCTTTACTCCTGTACTCAATTCCTCTTGTTATAAAGGCCAGCATGCCATTAGCTTTCTTCACTGCCTGCTGTACTTGCAGGCTTGCTTTCATTGACTGATGTACAAGAACACCTAGATCTCGTTGTACTTCCCCTTTTCCTAACTTGACTCCATTTAGATAGTAATCTGCCTTCCTGTTCTTGCCACCAAAGTGGATAACCTCACATTTATCCACATTAAACTGCATCTGCCATACATTTGCCCACTCACCCAACCTGTCCAAGTCACCCTGCATTCTCATAACATCCTCCTGACATTTCACACTGCCACCCAGCTTTGTGTCATCAGCAAATTTGCTAATGTTACTTTTAATCCCTTCATCTAAATCATTAATGTATATTGTAAACAGCTGCGGTCCCAGCACCGAACCTTGCGGTACCCCACTGGTCACAGCCTGCCATTCCGAAAGGGACCCGTTAATTGCTACTCTTTGTTTCCTGTCAGCCAGCCAATTTTCAATCCATGTCAGTACTCTGCCCCCAATACCATGTTCCCTAATTTTGCCCACTAATCTCCTATGTGGGACTTTATCAAAAGCTTTATGGAAGTCCAGGTACACTACATTCACTGGCTCTCCCTTGTCCATTTTCATAGTTACATCCTCAAAAAACTCCAGAAGATTAGTCAAGCATGATTTTCCCTTCATAAATCCATGCTGACTCAGACTGGTCCTTCTACTGCTATCCAAATGTGTCGAAATTTCCTCTTTTATAATTGACTCCAGTATCTTTCCCACCACTGACGTCAGGCTAACCGGTCTATAATTCCCTGTTTTCTCTGTCCCTCCTTTCTTGAAAAGTGGGACAACATTAGCCACCCTCCAATCAGCAGGAACTGTTCCTGAATCTATAGAACATTGGAAAATGATTACCAATGCGTCCACGATTTCTAGAGCCACCTCTTTAAGTACCCTGGGATGCAGACCATCAGGTCCTGGGGACTTATCAGCCTTCAGACTCAATAGTCTATCCAACACCATTTCTTGCCTAATATAAATTTCCTTCAGTTCATCCTTTACCCTAGTTCCTTTGGCCACTATTACATCTGGGAGATTGTTTGTGTCTTCCCTAGTGAAGACAGATCCAAAGTACCTGTTCAACTCGTCTGCCATTTCCTTGTTCCCCATAATAAATTCACCCATTTTTGTCTTCAATGGCCCAATTTTGGTCTTAACTATTTTTTTGCTATTCACATACCTAAAGAAGCTTTTACTATCCTCCTTTATATTCTTGGCTAGTTTATCTTCGTACCCCATTTTTTCTTGGCGTGTTGCCTTTTTTGGTATCTTCTGTTGCTCTTAAAAGCTTCCCAGTCCTCCGGCTTCCCGCTCATCTTTGCTATGTTATACTTCTTCTCTTTTATTTTTATACTGCCCTTTACTTCCCTCGTCAGCCACGGCCACCTTTTACCCCCCTTAGGATCTTTCTTCCTCTTTGGAATGAACCGATCCTGCACCTTCTGCATTATTCCCAGAAATACCTGCCATTGTTGTTCCACTGTCATCCCTGCTAGGGTATTGTTCCATTGAACTTGGCCAGCTCCTCCCTCCTCCTCCCTCATAGCTCCATAGTTCCCTTTGTTCAACTGTAATACTGACACATCCGATTTTCCCTTCTCCTTCTCAGACTGTAGGTTAAAACATATCATATTATGGCCACTACCTCCTAATGGTTCCTTTACCTCCAGGTCCCCGATCAACTCCGGTTCATTGCACAACACTAAATCTAGAATTGCCTTCTCCCTGGTAGGCTCCAGTACAAGCTGTCCTAAGAATCCATCTCGAAGACACTCCACAAACTCCCTTTCTTGAGGTCCAGTACCATTCTGATTCTCCCAGTCTACCTGCATGTTGAAACCCCCCATGACAACTGTATTGTTACCTTTGCAACATGCCAATTTTAACTCTTCATTCAACATTCACCCTACATCCAGACTGCTGTTTGGGGGCCTGTAGATAACTCCCATTAGGGTCTTTCTACCCTTAGAATGTCTCAGTTCTATCCATACTGACTCTACATCCCCTGATTCTATGTCCCCCCTCGCAAGGGACTGAATATCATTCCTCACCAACAGAGCCACCCCACCCCCTCTGCCAGTCAGTCTGTCCTTTCGATAATATTGTGGATCAAAGAGCCTGCTCCTGTGATCTACTGTTGTGTATGCTGTTTAATGTCTGTAAATTTGTGCTATGATGTTAACAATTCCTTTTCTGGTCGCTGATTTTGTCCCAAGAGCAATGTCACCTTGACAGTGGAGAGGACCAGGAAGGGTTTCCGCAGTTGGAGCATTGCTCCTCCAGCCAGGCGGGGGCGCGATGACGCCGGGGCACACACATATTCTCCCCTTATCTCATCCGCCTCCGTCCTCTCCTCGGGTGCGCTTCCATTGGGTAGCCGCACCGCCGCTCAGCCATGCCGACCAATCGTCCACGGCTCGACTCGAGCGCGGGGCGAGGAGAGAGCGAGGGGTGGGCGGGAGCATCCGTATGCGGAAAGCCAATCAACGGAGAGGAGAGTGGAGGTGACTTAAAGGAGAAGGTGAGTGTGCGCTGGTGGCGCCATTGCGGGACGGAGCTTGAGGGGGGACGGACGTGTTGCGCCCGCCGGTAATTGACGCTTTCATTTCGGAACCCGGGGTGGTCTGCAGCCGGTGTACTGGGATCCGATTCGTTGAGCTGGCCTCAGGGTGGGGTTGGGCCTGCGGGCTCGGTCAGGGCCTCGAACTCGTAGCCCGGTGCTTCCTTCAGCTGGAACATGCTTCTGGGGAGGTGGGCCGGATAGAGCGAGGGATCGTAGGCCGAACGTTTATTTGCCGGGCACTTTTCCTTTCGCCTGCGGGAACCCGTTTTCCTGCTCACGCCTCAATCTGCAGGCATGTCCGGCAGGGAGAGGTCTCCTGTGGATACGATTGGCGCCTTTTCCCCAAGGCCCGCCGCTCCCCACTCCCCGTGATGATGACCTAGACCCAGGCCTCGGCCTAAGTTGAACGCCGCCTCGGCTCGAGGATTAAATTTATGCCGCCCCTCGTGTCGACGGGGCTCTGGAGCCCGTGTATGTTGTAACAGGTATCGGCGTCGGTCAGAGAAATGTTGCCGGGCGTTTGAGAATCAAACATTGAATTAAACGTCCCCTGTTCCCATTGATTGGAGAAGCAGGGAGTCTCTGTTAATCGGTTTATTCTGTTATCCTTGCGCATTGAACTGCGAGTTACAGCTCCGGTGTTACCTCTGCGTACTAAGCTGCAAAGAGGATAAGGGATGGCTGGTTTAAAGTTGATTAATTTGGGCTGTGCTCAAGTGTTCTGCAACCTTTAATTTGTACCTCCTTTTCCCTTTAAGGTTTAACCATGATGTATGCTTGTGCTAAGTTTGTCTCCTGCCCAGCTGTGGTGAGTGTTACATCAAAATTAATGCCTCGTTCCCTACACCTCGCTCTGCTTTCCTAATTCCTTTTGTATGATAAAAACTAATCTGGTTCTGCAACACATTCTTCTAATCCTGTCACCTTGTCTCTGCTCAGTGAGGTGTACTTTAGTATTAGTAATTTGGGCAAAAGAAAATCTGCAGTCTCTTGTGTACTAGCAGAATCTGCACCTTATCTCTCGGTACTCTGTTACCTGGCACTATAAAACCATGAGATATAGGAGTAGAGTTGGGCCATTCAGCCCATTGAGTTTGCTGGTTTATCCCTCTCCACCCCATTCTCCTGACTTCTCCCTGTAACCTTTGAGGCTGTGAGTAATCAGAACTTTTATCAACCTCTTCCTTAAATATGCCCTAAGACTTGGACTCTACAGCCACCTGTGGCAATGAATTCCATAGATTCAGCAAGCACTCTAGCTAAAGAAATTCCTCTGTTCTAAAAGGACATTTTATTCTGACGCTAGTCCTAAACTTCCCTCACTGTAGGAAACATCCACTCTCTCTAGGCCTCTCACTACTGGCATGGTTGACCCTGACTGACAGAAGCCTCGCTCTCTTGCTGGTGCTGCTCAGAAATGGTTAGCAGTTAGTGAAGCAGTTTGCAATGCCCAAATTACTAATACTAAAGTACACCTCAGTGACAAGATTAGAAGACTGTATCGCAGAACTAGTTAACAATGCTTTGGAAATATTCCTGTAGCTATGGGGAAATGTGATTGGGGTTTCAGTTGGGTGGACAGGATCTAGTGTGACTGCTTTGCAGGCTCTTGAATGTGGGCATTTGGAAGAAGTTGTGGGTGGTTATGTCAGGCAGCATTCAGGCCAAAGGGGTGGTAGTTGTGTGGGGTAAGTGGCAGGTGAGGAGACTGGTGTTGGGAATAGGAAACATTTACCATTGGGCAGATTGTCTTGAGACCTGGTGAGATGACGGTGTGAACATCAATTCCTCCACCTTGTCATTTCTCCTTTCCCATCAGATTCCTTCTTCACTCAATCTTTCATCTCTTCTATATGTCTCCCCAATCACCTGCCTGATGGTACTCCTTCCCCTTCCTGGCTTTTGCCCCCTTTCCAATCCTGATGGAGGGTCTGAAATATCAACCGTTCATTGGTGCTGTCTGACCCAAGTTCCTCAGCACATTGTGTGCTGCTCAAAGTGGTGGTTGGACAGCTTGGGTGTGGCCCATTGATGGATCTGGTTAGGCTGGTAGCTGTTCAATATCATTGTTAAACCACTTGGTTTCCTTTGTAGGTCCGCAGCACTTCAAGGACATTCCTTAGGCCTGTGTCAGCGTCTGTCTTAAGCAAACCAGAGCCCCGAAATGAACAAGTAAGTGTCCACTAAACTTGATGGTTTAGTCACTGTAGAAGTGTGGATGTTGAAGGGCACATCCCACCAAGCCTGCTGCTTGCCGCTTTTTTTTTAAAAAGCAAAGGAGAAAGGTCTGCTTAATTTGTCACATCACACACGTTGTTTCTGGTGCCATCAACAATTTGGGTTAATGCCCCTTCCCTTCTTGCCCTTCCCTGACATATTTAGTTGTCTTTTTTTTCTCTCTCTCTGCCCATCACTCTGCCTGTTCTCCATCTCCCTCTGGTGCTCCCCCCCCCCCCCCCTTTCTTTCTCCTGAGGCTCCCGTCCCATGATCCTTTCCCTTCTCCAGCTCTGTATCCCCTTTGCTGATCACCTTCTTGCTCTCAGCTTCACCCCACCCCCTCCGGTCTTCCATCATTTTGCATTTCCCCCTCCCCCCCACTACTTTCACGTCTCTTACTATGTTTCCTTTTGGTTAGTCCTGACGAAGGGTCTCAGCCCAAAACATCGACAGTGCTTCTCCTTATAGATGCTGCCTTGGCCTGCTGTGTTACACCGGCATTTTGTGTGTGTTGCTTGAATTTCCAGCATCTGCAGATTTCCTCATGATTGCTATTTGAGTAACATTCCTAAATTACTTTGGGAACTGGAATGATAAAAGGCTGCCCCTCCATTGCATCAGGTGCACATTGTTTTCCACTGAACTTAGTGTTGGTGTTACAAGTACAGTGTTCATGTCCATTAGCAACGAATGTGGCCAAGCATCCAAAGGCATTTTGCAAGGCTGTGATGGGGTCCAAAGGTTGGCAGGTAAATAATATGGGACAGTGATGGGCTATAATGTGTCAGTATAGAAAAGGGATTAATGAGCACCTGCTCCATGCATTCTACTCCATACCAAAGCTAGCTTGCACCAAGGAAGAAGTTTCACAAGTGGCCACAGGTTTCAAACTTTGCTCCAGCCAGCCCAATCAATTACCTTCAAGCATTGCTGGCCTGGCCTCCATTTTGAGTGTGGTTGATGTGCTGCTTCTGCCCTGACTGTTCTCTGGTTATCATTCAGATTTAAGTTTGAGCTCTATTCATCTGTGTGTCTGGAGTATGGTTCTTTATCTAATTGATTAAAAGGTTATTACATTATAGTTTGCTACATTGCACTCAGTCCATTGAGCAGTACAGAACAGGAATGGGCCTTTGGCCCATATGCCATACCAAACTAAGCAAGGTAATGGTCCCCAGTCCCTCTATTCTCTGCATAATTCTGTGCCTATCCAAGAGCCTCTTCAATGCCTTTGTCATATCTGCTACCAAACATGACTCCTGCCAGTACATTACAGGTATGCCCCACTTTTTAAAATAAAATCACCCCAAACATCATCTTGCCCCTCAATTTAAATGCATGCCCTCTTCTGCGGTAGTTTTAAAACATGGTGCCCAGAGCTGCATGCAGCTGTTTTAGAAGAGGTACTGCTACAGTATCCACATCTTCCCATTTATTTAAACCTTTGATTGAGGTGGTTAACATGACATGAACGTTTGAACTTGTCTGTGGTACTTTAATGTGTATGAATATATGGGTGCCGGGTTCGAGATGCGCCTCTGCCAATGGAGGTGTGTGGTGCTCCTTCCCTCCGCTAGCCTGCAGGTCACCCTTGGGCAGGGTGTAGCACCTGCTTAGCAACCCCCCCAATCAGTGTCACGTGAAACCATGGGAGATGGTGGTGGACGGTTGTATGAGCAGCCGGTGCAGATCACAAGTCCTGGTTATGTGACCTCTGACGCCAGGTAGACAATCTCTGAAGAGTATTGATAATGGCTGGGGTCACCTGTCTAGTAAAGACTACCCAGAAGGTGACAATGGCTAACCACTTCTGTAGATAAACTTGCCAAGAACAATTATAGTCAAGGAAAGACCACAATCATATGACACGGCGCGTGATGATGTATGAACAGTCCATTGCTCCTAACAGCCACAGTCTAAGGTGACCTCACACCTCTGTTCACATTTATCCTTCAAATCAAATGGAACCAGATCCCTTGGTTCTGGTTTTGATTAGGCTGTTGTCCTCGGGTGCTGAAGGACGGCAGGGTGGTGGTGCAGCACTTTTACGGCACCAGTTTTGGAGATCAATTCCCATCACTGTCTAAGGAGTTAGTACTCTCTCCCTGTGGCTACTGACTCCCTACTGACTTTTCGGTCTGCTCTAAAATCAATCTATCCCTTTGCTTCTATAGAGCATAATCTGACTTCAGACTGTGGTCGTTGTATTTCAGTGTACATCAAGCAGTTTATTGCCCCTTCCTCTTTGCTCAGGAAAACCTTGAAGTCGGCTGGCCACTCAGATGTGTTTTGCTGCAAGTAATGTGGTCAGAGGGCTGGTTATGTATTTTGAGGCACTGACTGTTCATATCCTCTGTAGGCACAGCTCCTCCCCGCACCAGGGAGCGCACTGATGCAGGTTGTACGGCGGGACCTCCACACCAGTGTTGCTTCCAGGGACATCGACACTGCTGCTAAGTTTATCGGTGCTGGGGCTGCCACTGTGGGAGTGGCCGGCTCCGGTGCTGGCATTGGGACTGTATTCGGCAGCTTGATTATCGGATATGCCAGGTGAGTGTCCTTCTTCTGTTAGCCTCTTGTTCTCGCTCTGTACCATTTTATGCACTTCACCACATCTAGTCATTCTTAGCTTGGAGGAACTAAGGTCAGCATCCCTAGATGCCTCAAAGTTTCTGTAGCGGTTACTTTAAAAACAAAACACAATTGCTCAGGCTAGACGGGGGAGGAGGCGGCGGAGTTTTGACACTATATGACACACTCCTCAAAAACTAAGTTCTAAGTTGAAGAAAGTACATTGGATCCTTTTAAGAAATCAGCAAAAACAGACAATCTGGTAACGATGAAAGTTAATTAACAAAAACTAGCGATATAAGCAGTGTAAGCATATTCAAGTAAACTTAAATGTTAGTGTTAGCCATATTTAAATGTGTTCTTAAACAATGAATACAAAGATATCCTCTAACCAGATGAAGACAAAGCATTACTGTACTCTTCACATCTGCCACATGACAAATTACCCAACACAAAGTGCAAGCAGGCATAGTGTTGGTCTTCATTATGGGATTGAATCCAAGAGCATCGAGGTAATGAAGCTCTATAAATCCCTGGTGAGATGACACGGAATATTGTGTTCAGTTCTGATTGCTAAGGATTTTAAAGGTTGGAGGGGAAGTTTACCATCAAGCTGCCTGTATTGGAGACCATGTCTTATGAAGATGAGTTGAGTGAGTAGAGTTTAATCTTGAGAGCAAAGAAAAGTGAGCAATGCCCTGATAGAGGTAACAGGTGTAGATAAAATAGATAGCCAAAGGCTTTTCCCCACAGTGGCAATGGCTAATGTATGGGGCATTAGCCATTTTAGGTGATTGAAGGAAAGTACTTGAAACCTATTAAATGTGGACAGGCATTGAGATTGTGGTGAGAATGCTTCCCATGGTGGGGGAGTCTAGGAACAGAAGGCATGGTGTCAGAATAGAGTTCTCCATATAGAAATCAGCACGTTACAGGACCTTCAGCCCACAGTGTTGTGCTGACCATGCAACCTACACTAGACACTGCCTGGAATTGTGCATAGCCCTCTATTTTTCTAAGCTCCGTGTACCTAGTAAGAAACGCTTAAAAGATCCTATTGTATCCGCTTCCGCGGGCAACGTATTCCACGCACTCACCACTCTCCGTGTGGGTAAAACCTGCCTCTGACATCCCCTTGATACCTATTTCCAAGCACCTTAAAACTATGCCCCTTCCTGTGGGCCATTTCAGCCCCGAGGAAAAAGCCTCTGGCTATCAACATGATCAATGCCAAAGTTACACCCTCCGATCTAGGCAACATCCTATGTAAATCTAATTTGAAATGGAGATGAGGAATTTCTTTCACCAGAGGGTGGTGAAATTTGTTTGCCACTGGCAGCTGTGGAGGCTGGGTCGTTGGGTGTTTTTAAGGCAGAGGTTGATAGATTTTTGATTGGTCAGGGCATGAAGAGATACAGGGAGAAGACCGATTGGGGCTGAAGGGAAATGGATGAAATTGTGGAGCGGACTCAATGGGTCAAATTGTCTAATTCTGTTCCTATATCTTATGGTCTGGGCTTGGGAGAGGATGTCTAGGATAGGGTTTTTATACAGTGAATGGAATGTCCTGTCAGATAGCCACATTAAAGCATCATAATGCAGTTGATGGTTCCTGTGCTCATCGGTTTTGCTAGAAAGGTGATTACATTAGTTATAACAGGGTAGTGGTGCTCACAAATAACATTATTTTGCATTGTGACACAAGGTACTGGAAGAACAGCAGGTCACACATCTGTGAAAATAAATAAGCTGTCTGCATTTCAGGCTGAGGCTCTTCTCCAGGACTGAAAGGAAGGGGGGAGATGCCAGGAAAAAATGCTGGGGGTGGGGTGGGGATGGATAGCCCAAATGTAACATGTGAGTTGAGTGAAGTAGGTAGAGGAAGGAATCTGATAGGGGAGGAGAGTGGACCATGGGAGAAAGGGAAGGAAAGGCACTGGGTGTGATCGGCTGCTGAGAAGATGTTTGGAGAATAGAAGAGGAAAGGCGGAGGAGAAATTGTTCGTGTCATGAGGTTGGAGACCACCTCGATAGAATGGGGGTGTTCTTCAAACTCCCACCCTGCCTCATTGTGGCAGAAGTTATTTTACATGGTTCCTCTTGAGATGAATGCCTTCAGCTGCTGAGGTCCTCGTAGTGAAAGTTTTGCTGAGGTCAGTATCTTTTACCCCTCCCCCCACCAAATGTCAGGTTGGCCCATGTTAAGACTAAGTGCAGGTCAAGTGCGATGTATGTTGTAGATGGCTTCTGATGTGCTGGGAAAGCGAATGAATAATGTTGAGCTTCTTGGGAGCTGTTCCCTATGTGGGGGTGGGTTAGTGGATGGAGGTTACGATCAGCCTTGCTGCTTGGGGAAAGTAACTGATTTTTGAGTCCAGGGCTCCAACATTTTGTGTGTTGCTCATGATTTCCATCGCCTGTAGAATCTATTGTTTAAAAGTTTCTTGGCTTTTTTTTCCTCTGCAGGAACCCTTCCCTGAAACAGCAGCTTTTCTCCTACGCCATCCTGGGCTTTGCCCTCTCTGAGGCCATGGGGCTCTTCTGTTTGATGGTTGCCTTCCTCATCCTGTTTGCCATGTAAATTCCTGTGTGAGATCTGGAAGACGGCCGGGGAAGAGTAAATTATTGCAATGGGTGGATGGCTTCTGCCACCCCTGAGTATTCAACGGAGTATCATTTTGTCCAGTCCAATTGTGTAAGAACTTTATGATTTAGTCCAGCAGGATCGATGTCTGAATAAAATGGTTAAACAATCTTCTTAAATGTGTGCTGTTGATGAGCTTGACTTTCTGGCCCAGAACCCATGCATAGTTTGTGTGTCAGCAGCAACATTGGGGTTCAGTTTGTACCTCTAAGGAGTGTGTATGTTCTCCCTGCAATTGTACTTCCTCTGGGTGCTCTGCTTTAGTAGAACTTTGCAGCACAGTACAGGCCACTTCAGCCTACAATGTTGCGCTGACCTTTTAACATTCTGAGTTCAATCTAACCCTTCCCTCTTGAATTGCCCTCCATTTTTCTATTATCCATGTGCCTATCTAAGAGTCTCTGAGATGTCTCTAATGTATCGGTTACTGCTGTCCTAGTAAAGTATTAGACACATTATTCTGCAAAGAACATCTAACATCCCCCCCAATCACCTTAAAGTTATCATTATCATGTGTTGCATGACATAGGCGATCATGGTCTTTCCATCACCGTGATTGTTCTTGGCAAATTTTTCCACAGAAGTAGTTTGCCATTTCCTTTTAGGCAGTGTCTTTACAAGACGGGTGACCCCAGCCATTAGCCATTATCAGTACTCTTCAGAGATTGTCTGCCTGGCGTCAGTGGTCGCAAATCCAGGACTAGGGGTGTGCACTGGCTGCTCATTTGACCGTCCACCACCTGCTCCCATGGTTTCATGTCACCCTGATGTGGGGGGGGGGGGTCAGTTCAAAATTGGGTAAAGTTATCTGCACCAGTTGAGGATTCTGAACTGTGCTTAGTTTTCTTTCTACCCCATGCACAGCTGTTGAGGTGCAACATGTCCAAGCAGTAAAAGGTAGGGGGTGATACCAAAGTTTTTTTTAATCTGAAAAGAAACTGCAATGAATGTAAATGGATTCAAGCATAATTAAAATGGGGAAAGGGCTGAAGAGTTAATCAAAGAAAAAGCCATTGCTCATCAAGTCATAGTACAGTGCAACTTACTTGGCTTACTTATCTTGAAGTTTAAATTAAAACTGGTATCTGTGTATATGTCAGCATGCAATAGCCTGAGATTTATTCTTGTGGGCATTCACAGTAGAGCAAACCTGCGATAGCATCAATGGAAAACAGTCAAGCTGCAAATAGAAATCTAAGAAATAATGTCAGTGTTATTGTTCATTCAGAAATCTGGTGGCAGAGGGGAAGAAGCTGTTCCTGAGATGTTGACATTAACAGGCATGTAGCAGGAAGAAAATACCCAGGACATGATTTTTTCCTCACTACTGCCATCAGGAAGGAGATATAGGAGCCTCAGATGCCACACCACCAGGTTCAGGAACAGTTATTACCCCTCAACAATCAGGAAGGAGGTACAGGAGCCTCAGGACTCACACCACCAGGTTCAGGCACAGTTATTACCCCTCAACCATCAGGAAGGAGGTACAGGAGCCTCAGGTCCCACACCACCAGGTTCAGGAACAGTTATTACCCCTCAACCATCAGGAAGGAGGTACAGGACCTGCACTACCAGGTTCAGAACAGTTATTACCCCTCAAGTTTTTCATAGATTTCTTTGTATTTCTTTATTTTCCTGTAAATGCCTGCCAGAAAATGAATCTGAGGGAATATGGTGACGTTTACATACTTGGATCATCAATTTACTTTGAATTTGGAGGGTGCGAATTTCGGTTGGTAGGGGAACAAAGTGATCGAGTACACCTAATAATGTCCAGGGTGATGAGGGTCATTAATGATGGATGCTACCTTTTGAAGATGTCCTCTATGCTGAGGAAGCTGGTGCCCATTGTGGAACCGGCAGAATTTGTAACTGTCTACTGTTTTTTCTTATCCAGTGCCCCACCTACACCAGATAGCGATACAAACAGTTAGAATGCTCTCCACGGTACACCTGTAGAAATTTGCCAGAGTGTTTGGTGGCATACCAAGTCTCCTCAAACTCCTATTGAAATATAGCTGCTGTGTGCCTTCTTAGTAATGGCACCAATATATTGGGTACAGGATAGATCTTTGCACACACAGCTCCAATCTGCTGATCAAATTTGCAGATGACACAACATTCGTCGGCCTTATTTCTAGCGGTGACAAGACTGCCTGCAGAGAAGAGGTTGACACCCTGACACTGTGGAGCCAGGATAACAAACCCTCCTCAATGTCCAAAAATCAAAAGAACTTTGTGGATTACAGGGACCAGAAACAGGCTCGCCCCAATCAGCATCATTAGGTTTACAGTTGAGAGGGAGAGTAGTGTCAAGCTCTCCGGTATACAGTACATATCACTGAAGATCTCACCTGGACTGCACATACCTGCTTTGTGGCAAAAAAAAGAACATAACAGTGTCTCTTCCACCTCAGACAACTGAAGAGGTTTGTATGAGCCACAGAGGCATCCTGACTGGCTGTATCACCGTCTGGTATGGGAACTGCACCAACCTGGTTTACTGGGCACTGCGGAGAGTGGCACGGACAGCCCAGCGCATCTGTGGATGTGAACTTCCCTCCATTGTGGACATTTACAGCAGCAGGGGCAGGAAGAAGGCCTGGGAGATCATCGGGGACACCAGTCACCCCCCCCCCCAACCATAAACTGCTTCAGCTGCTTCCGTCTGGCAAACGGCACTGCAGCTTTAAAACCAGGGTATGGGACAGCTTTCTGCAGGCCATCAGACTTGTAAATTCACATGTCTGTACATTGCAACAGAGTCAGAACATAAAGATCTTTCCTTCCTTATGTTGTGGGATGGATATGAGATTCAAATAAATTTATATTCAAATTCAAATTCAGAGATGTTGACATCCAGGAGCTTGAAATTGCTCACTCTTTCCACTTCTGACCCCTTGATGAGGACTGGTGTGTGCTCCCTTGTTTTGCCTTTTCTGAAGTCCACAATCAATTCCTTTGTCTTACTGATGTTGAGTGCAAGATTATTTTTGTGACACCACTCCACTAGCCAACCTATTTCACTCCTTGTCACCATCTGAAATTCTGCTGACAATAGCTGTGTCTAATGGTGTTTGAGCTGTGCCTAGCCACAGAGCAGTGAGCAAGGCTCGTGTCCTTGAGCTGCGCCCGTGTTGATTGTCAGCTGGGAGAAGATGCTATTTCCGATCTGCACAGATTGTGGCCTCCCGGTGAGGAAGTCAAGGATCCAGTTGTGGAGGGAGGTACAGAGGCCCAGGTTTTGGAGTTTGTTGAAATCCTCTGAGATGCTGACACCCAGGAACATGAAACTGCTTCCCCTTTCTACCATTGACCCTTCAATAAGGATTGGTGTGTACTCCTGACTTCTCCTTCCTGAAGTCCACAATGACATTGAGTACAAGATTGTTGTGAAATCACTTTGCCGGCCTATCTGTTTCGCTCCATCACAAAGAACCCTCGCCACCTGGGAAATGCCCTCTTCTCATTGATACCATCAAGGGGGTGGTACAGAAGCCTGAAGACACACACTCAACCATTCAAGCAATAAGTATCAAGATCAATAGACAATAGGTGCAGAAGTAGACCATTCGGCCCTTTGAGCCTGCACCGCCATTTTGAGATCATGGCTGATCAACTACTATCAATACCCGGTTCCTGCCTTGTCCCCATATCCCTTGATTCCCCTATCCATAAGATACCTATCTAGCTCTTTCTTGAAAGCATCCAGAGAATTGGCCTCCACTACCTTCCGAGGCAGTGCATTCCAGACCCCCACAACTCTCTGGGAGAAGTTTTTCCTTAACTCTGTCCTAAATGACCTACCCCTTATTCTCAAACCATGCCCTCTGGTACTGGACTCTCCCAGCATCTGGAACATATTTCCTGCCTCTATCTTGTCCAATCCCTTAATAATCTTACATGTTTCAATCAGATCCCCTCTCAATTTCCTTAATTCCAGCGTGTACAGGCCCAGTCTCTCTAACCTCTCTGCGTAAGACAGTCCAGACATCCCAGGAATTAACCTTGTGAATCTACGCTGCACTTCCTCTACAGCCGGGATGTCCTTCCTTAACCCTGGAGACCAAAACTGTACACAATACTCCAGGTGTGGTCTCACCAGGGCTCTGTACAAATGCAAGAGGATTTCCTTGCTCTTGTACTCAATTCCCTTTGTAATAAAGGCCAACATTCCATTAGCCTTCTTCACTGCCTGCTGCACTTGCTCATTCACCTTCAGTGACTGATGAACAAGGACTCCTAGATCTCTTTGTATTTCTCCATTACCTAACTTTACACCGTTCAGATAATAATCTGCCTTCCTGTTCTTACTCCCAAAGTAGATAACCTCACACTTATTCACATTAAACGTCATCTGCCAAGTATCTGCCCACTCACCCAGCCTATCCAAGTCACCCTGAATTCTCCTAACATCCTCATCACATGTCACTGCCACCCAGCTTAGTATCATCAGCAAACTTGCTGATGTTATTCTCAATGCCTTCATCTAAACTGTAAACAGCTGTGGTCCCAATACCGAACCCTGTGGCACCCCACTAGTCACCACCTGCCATTCCGAGAAACACCCATTCACCGCTACCCTTTGCTTTCTATCTGCCAACCAGTTTTCTATCCATGTCAATGTCTTCCCCCCCGATGCCCTGAGCTTTGATTTTACCCACCAATCTCCTATGTGGGACCTTATCAAATACCTTCTGAAAATCGAGGTACACTACATCCACTGGATCTCCCTTGTCTAACTTCCTGGTTACATCCTCAAAAAACTCCAATAGATTAGTCAAGCATGATTTACCCTTGGTAAATCCATGCTGGCTCGGCCCAATCTTATCACTGCTATCTAGATATGCCACTATTTCATCCTTAATAATGGACTCTAGCATCTTCCCCACTACTGATGTTAGGCTGACAGGACGATAGTTCTCTGTTTTCTCCCTCCTTCCTTTCTTAAAAAGTGGGATAACATTAGCCATTCTCCAATCCTCAGGAACTGATCCTGAATCTAAGGAACATTGGAAAATGATTACCAATGCATCTGCAATTTCCAGGGCCACCTCCTTTAGTACCCTAGGATGCAGACCATCTGGACCTGGGGATTTGTCAGCCTTCAGTCCCATCAGTCTACTCATCACCGTTTCCTTCCTAATGTCAATCTGTTTCATTTCCTCTGTTACCCTATATCCTTGGCCCATCCATACATCTGGGAGATTGCTTGTGCCTTCCTTAGTGAAAACAGATCTAAAGTGCTCATTAAATTCTTCTGCCATTTCTCTGTTTCCCATAACAATTTCACCCAATTCATTCTTCAAGGGCCCAACATTGTTCTTAACTATCTTCTTTCTCTTCACATACCTGAAAAAGCTTTTGCTATCTTCCTTTATATTCCTGGCTAGCTTGCGTTCGTACCTCATTTTTTCTCCCCGTATTGCCTTTTTAGTTAAGTTCTGTTGTTCCTTAAAAACTTCCCAATCATCTGTCCTTCCACTCACCTTAGCTCTATCATATTTCCTTTTTTTTAATGCTATGCAATCTCTGACTTCCTTTGTCAACCACTGTGGCCCCTTTCCCCCCTTTGAATCCTTCCTTCTCTGGGGGATGAACTGATTTTGCACCTTGTGCATTATTCCCAAGAATACCTGCCATTGCTGTTCCACTGTCTTTTCTGCTAGGATATCCGTCCAGTCAACTTTGGCCAGCTCCTCCCTCATGGCTCCATTGTTTCCCCTGTTCAACTGCAACACTGACACCTCCGAGCTGCCCTTATCCTTCTCAAATTGCAGATAAAAGCTTATCATATTATGATAAGATGAAAAGACCTGAGGTGTTAGCCCTCCTATGTTGAGCCATCCATTTGTGAGATGGTTGTTTTGTCTCACCGGTGTACACAGATCTGTGCAGTTCTCGTTGCGTTGGATAGCATATACAATATTGCTCTGTTTATGTTTAGTTATAGGATCCTTGGTGTGGATGAATTATTGTCTGAGTGTGTTTGTACGTTTGAAAAACAGGGATTTGCTGTTTGTTGAAAATCCTGCTGAGTTTCTCTGAAAACTCCAGCTACATATGGAATGATTATATTTTTCCGTCTGCTTTGCTCCTTAACCCTGTCTTTTGGGCTGATGTCCCTGCTGGTTTTTTTGTTGTTGTCTTGATGAAGACCCAGTCAGTGATGACAGATAAGTTCCATCAGATCCAGAGGAACAATTATACAGGCAATGACATTAAACAATCAAGACTCTCGAACCAGGGGAATATTAGCTTTAGAAAGGGGAACGACGTAAAGAGGTGCCAGGTGCCAGAAGAACCTGTAGAAGTGGGTACAATTACAATGTTTAATTGTTGTTCAGGTTCGTGGACAACCAATGCAGGCGAGCTTGGATGGACAGGTTGGCCGGCGTGGACAAGCGGGACAGATTCCCTGCTGTCTGATCCTGACTCCATGCCGGAATAGCCCGCCATTTGGTGTCTTCCGCGCACTGTTCGTTGGTGTGCCGTCGGGCGTTCGCCATTTCACAGGGTGCAGAACGCGAAGACACCACAGGGCGACAGTGCCGACCCGCTTCTGAACCAGGTGGCGGACACTGGGAGAGGACAGCAGGTGGCAGTGTTGGCTCCAAGCTCGTGCGCAGGTACTCGGAGCGGACAGTAGGTGGCGGTGTTGGAGGTAGGTGGCAGTATTGTGTGAAGCTCTTCGGAGCGGGTAGTGCTGGCAGCGGCCGGCGGTGGCGCTGGCGGACTGCGCCTGCGTTGTGAGAGCCGAGCGAGTTGAACATGGCGGAAGCTCCGGTGGAGGAGAGCGTGAGCCCGATACTGTTACCAGGCAGCACCGGCTCGGTAGCAACGGGCCTTCTCAGTCAGCTGCAGGCCACCTCCTGGGATCCGACCCTCAGCGCCGACTGGGACAACGAGAAGCCCTCTCAGCCTTGCTTGCTCCGGATTAAAAGGTTAGTTAGCCTCGAGAGGGGAGTGGTGGGCTGAGGTGTCAGGAAGGTAGAGGAGGGAGGGGGGAGGTGAGAGAGAGTGGAGTGGAGGGGAGGAGGAGGTGAGAGAGAATGGAGTGGAGGGGAGGGGGAGGTGAGAGAGAATGGAGTGGAGGGGAGGGGGAGGTGAGAGAGAATGGAGTGGAGGGGAGGGGGAGGTGAGAGAGTGGAGGGGAGGGGGAGGTGAGAGAGTGGAGGGCAGGGGGAGGGAGAGAGAGTGGAAGAGAGAGAGGAGGGGGGAGGGAGAGAGAGTGGAAGAGAGAGGAGGGAGAGAGGGGAGTGGAGAGGGAAGGAAAGGGTGAGAGAGGAGAGTGGGGGAGGGGATAGGGTAGTGAGACGAAGGAGGGAGGGGAAAGGGGTAGTGAGAGGAGAGGAGGATGGAGGGGGAGTGGAGGAGAGAAGGTGAAGTTAGACCAGAGGAAAGAGGGAGGGTGAGGGAATGGGAAAGAGAAGGGAGGGAAGGGAGACAGATACCCCTACTGGAATCTACTCGTGGAACTGGGGAAAGCTTCGGTAGGTGGCGAACCCTGCGAGATGATTTGAGATTGACGATAACTGGGGATGGTGCAGGAAAGGGTGGTGATCAAAGGGAAGAGACCTGCAACAGGTTGGCCAGAGGTAGTGAGTCATGGAGAGAAGAGACTGGGAGGGGAATTCAGAGGTGCTGTTTCCTTGAGTCATTCACTGGCTCCTTTCACACCCAGCCCTCGCACTACTGCACCACTATCAGTTTCACTTTTAGCACTATGCACAATTCTTCATATTTATTTATTAGTACATTCAATTGAAGGAACAGGTTCCGGTTCTTCTTCCCCCCCCCCCCCCTCCCCCCAGCCCTGCTCGGAGTCCCACTTTTACTTACTTCCAGATGTTGGGCTTCAGATGGCACTAGCTGTTTATTTTGCAGGTGTTCAGAAGGAGGTTTTTTTCATGTTTGGATTCTTTAATATTTCCTGTTGGCATTCTGAAGCAGTGGAACAAAATTACTGACAATAAACATCGAACAAGAGGAAATCTGCAGATGCTGAAAATTCAAGCAACACACACAAAATACTGGTGGAACACAGCAGGCCAGGCAGCATCTACAGGGAGAAGCACTGTCGACGTTTCGGGCCGAGACCCTTCGTCAGGACTAACTGAAGGGAAAGATAGTAAGAGATTTGAAAGTAGGAGGGGGAGGAGAAAATGCAAAATGATAGGAGAAGACCAGAGATGCTGCCTGGCCTGCTGCGTTCCACCAGCATTTTGTGTGTGTTGACAATAAACATGGTGATTTGTATAGTGAGTTGAAGAGAAAATTCATGGTTATAAGAATACAGACAGAATTTGCAGCTGGAAAAAAAAGGACAAAATCAGAATCAGGTTTATTATCACTGACATCTGTCCTGAAATGTTGTTTTGCAGCAGTACAGAGAAATACATGAAACGTTATAATAAAAAATGTGTGTGTGTCTTCCTTCCTTTCATTTGTTATGTGCTGTGTCATGATGTGAGTGATCACGTTCTTTCCACGACCATGATTGCTTTTCTCACCCGTATAGTGAGATTGTAGCTGACATGTGCCCTGTGGTCCATGAATCTTCACTTTCTTCATACGCCTCTACTTTCTTAGAAGTTTGTGAAGATACGGCATGTCATGTAAAACTTGGACAAGCTGCTATTGATGTGTGGTGGAGAGTATATTAACTGATTGTATCAGAGCCTGGTATGGAAACACCAATGCCCTTGAATACAAAAAGTAGTGGATGCGGGTGGCCCAGTCCATCACGGGTAAAACCCTCCCCATCATCAAGCACATCTACATGAAACACTGCAGGAAAACAGTTTCTATCAACAGAGACCCCAACCACCCAAGTCATACTCAATTATTACCCTTCAACCATCACACTCTTAAACCAGAGGGGATAACTTCACTCACTTTCATTCACCCCAACACTCAACACAACCTATCAACATTCTTTCAAGGACTCTTCATCTCATGTTCTTGATATTTATTATTATTGTTTACTTTTTGTGTTTACTGTGAATGCCCACAAGAAAATGAATCTCGGGTTTATATCTGATTACAGATATGTACTTTGAATTACTGCAACATTTGTACTCAGAAGCAGTTACTGTCTGTCGGAGAGGATTCCTGACCAGCAACAATTTGCAAATGGCAGCAACTTCCCACTCCTCAAATTTCCGAATCAGTAGTAAAAAATTATTTCAATCTTCCGAATAATTCTCCTTAATAGCTTAGAATCCTGAATCAAGTCGCGGGTTAACTTTCTGAATTTTGGACTTGAGGTTTGTAATTTTATCTTTGGTATTTTGGGTGGTGGGGTGGAGATATGTCTCTACCAAAGGAGGTGTGAGGCGCTGCTTCCCTCCACTGGCCTGCAGGTCACCCTCGGACAAGGTGTAGCACCTGCTTAGCCCCCGATCAGGATCATGTGAAACCATGGGGGCAGGTGGTGGACGGTCGTATGAGCAGCCGGTGCAGATCCCAAATCCTGGTTATGTGACCACTGATGCCAGGCAGACAAGCTTGTAAAGACACTGCCCAGAAGAAGACAATGGCAAACCACTTCTATAGATAAAATTTGCAAAGAACAATCATGGTCATGGAAAGACTGTTATCGCCCACATCATACAACACAGCACAGTACATAATGAGCGATTCCAATATTGTTCTGTGTTTCTCGTTTAATTTTTTGGAGCTAGCTGGTATTGTAATGGCAGTGGTGAGCCCCTCCCTGTCATTCTTAAGACCTATAGATCATTCTTAAGGTGTAAAAGAAACTGGTGTGGTCACAGGGAGAGTATACAAACTCCTTGCAGACTGAACTCCAATTGTTGGCACTGTAGAATATCACACTAACTGATATGCTGCCATGCCATTTTAACTAATTCCTGAATTAGTTGTCCTTGGTATTTTAATGATTTATGTACCTGAATCCCCAAGCCTCTCTTTAGAAAGTACTCTGTCCACTTTTTAAAGTAGGCAACCTCGTATTTACTTGTATCAAAATCCATTTGCTGTAGTTTTGCCCTTTCAGTTAATTTTTAATTATCAACTAATGTATGAATGACATTGCTCAAATATATTATTCAGTCGATTAACTTCTTAAAAGCTGTGGCTTTGTTCAAACTGAGTCACATTGTGGTAGACTTAGTTCATGTATCAGGAAGGAGGTACAGGAGCCTCAGATCCCACACCACCAGGTTCAGGAACAGTTATTACCCCTCAACCGTCAGGAAGGAGGTACAGGAGCCTCAGGACCCACACCAGGTTCAGGAACAGTTTTTACCCCTCAACCATCAGTAAGGAGGTACAGGAGAGTCAGGCCCCACACCACCAGGTTCAGGAACAGTTATTACCCCTCAACCATCAGTAAGGAGGTACAGGAGCCTCAGGACCCACACCACCAGGTTCAGGATACCCCTCAACCGTCAGGAAGGAGGTACAGGAGCCTCAGATCCCACACCACCAAATTCAGGAACAGGTATTACCCCTCAACCATCAGGAAGGAGGTACAGGAGCCTCAGGACCCACACCACCAGGTTCAGGAACAGTTATTACCCCTCAACCATCAGGAAGGAGGTACAGGAGCCTGACCCACACCACCAGGTTCAGGAACAGTTATTATCCCTCAACCATCAGGCGCTTGACCCAGAATGGATAACTTCACTTGCCTCAACACTGCATTGATTCCACAACTTATGGACTCTTAAACACTCTACAACTTGTTCTCTATTTATTGCTTATTTTTGTCTTATTTTTGTATGTGCATTGTTTATTCTCATTTGCATGTTGGTTCTTTGTCCGTCTTTTTCGTGTGCAGTTTTTCATTGATTCTATTGTAGTTTCTTTATCTACTGTGAATACACAATAGAAAGTGGATCTTGGGGTATTATGTAGTGACATATACACATATGAATTTACTTTGAACTCAGTGAAATCTCCCCTGTATGTTGAATATTAGAAAGGCCAAGGTGAAATATTTATAGTGCTCATGTTCACATTCTCTGCGCAGTCAGTCCCACTGACTTATTAGCCTCTGGCCTTTCCATAAAGAACATGGCATCTCTTTCCTTTGGACTGAGTTAAGGTTTATCTTGTTGATACTAAACACAAATCCTACAGATGCTGGAAATCCAGAGCAACACACACACAAAATGCTGGAGGAGCTCAGCAGGTTTCTATAAAGAGTCTTGACCAGTTACGTCGATGCAGACTCATCACCAAAGTTCCTTCAGTAATTTGTGTATGTTTATCTTGTTGATGAGGTCTTGCCAATCCAATCACATACAGCGTAGATTGTTTGAACAGTCACAGATTTTTTTCCCCAGGGCAAAAATGGCTAATATCGAAGGGCATATTTTTAGGGTGATTGGCAGAAAGTATAGTGGGGGATGTCAGTGGTGACTTTTTATTAACACAGATTAGTGGGTGTGCGGAATGTCCTGCCAGGGGTGGTGCTAGAGGTCATTAGGGACATTTAGGAGGCTTGATAGACACGTATATCAAAGAAAAATTGAGGGTTATATGTGAGAGGAAAGTTAGATTGATCTTGGAGTAATTTACAAGGTCAACATAACACTGTGGGCAGAAGGGCTGTATCTTCTATATCAGTCATGATTACCTGTGTAGCAGTTCCTAAGAAGAGCAATGTGAGCTGCCTTAGGTACAGCTGGCTAGCAGCGCTCATATCTACGGTAATGAAATGCTTTGAGAGGTTGGTCTGGGCCAGAATCAACTCCTGCCTCAGCAAGGGCCTAGACCTGCTGCCATTTGCCTATCATCACAATAGGTCAATGGCAGACACGATCTCAATGGCTCTCCACACAGCCTGGATCACCAGACAATACAGATGCTGTTTGTTGACTATAGTTCACCATCATTCTCAAAGTCCTGATCAAAAAGCTACAGAACATGGGCCTCTGTACCTCCCTCTGCAACTGGATCCTCAACTTCCTAACTGGAGGACCACAATCTGTGGATTGGTGATACCATCTCCACCTCACTGACAACCAACACTGGTGTGCCACAGGAATGTGTGCTCAACTCATTTCTTTCTTTCTCTACACCTATGACTGACTAGGCGTAGCTCAAATGGCATTTATAAATTTGCTGATGATACAACCATTCTTTGCAGAATTTCAGCTGGTGACCAGAGGGTGTGCAGGAGCGAGATGTATCAACTGGTTGAGTAGTGTCACATTCAACGTCAGTAAGACCAATGAGCTGATTGTAGACTTCAGAAAGGGTAAGACAAGGTAACATGAGCCAATCCTCATAGAGGGATTAGAAGTGAACAGAGTGAACAATTTCAAGTTCCTGGGTGTGAAGATCTCTGAGGATCTAATCTGGACTTGATATATCGATGCACCTATAAAGAAGACAAATATAGCGGCTGTATTTCATCAGGAGTTTGAGATTTAGCTTCTCACCTTAATTACTCGAAACCTTCTACAGTTGTACTGTGGGGAACATTCTGACTGGCTACATCAGCATCTGGTTTGGGGGAGGCTACCACACAGGATCATAGTAAGCTGCAGAGTGGTAAAATTAGTCAGCTTCATCATGGGTACTAGCCTCCATAGTATCCAGGGTATCTTCAAGGAGTGATACCTCAGAAAAGTGACTTACATCATCAAGGACCCCCACCATCCAGGGCATACCCTTTTCTCATTGTTACTATCGGGGAGGACATACAGGAGCCTGAAGACACACACTCAACGATTCAGGAACAGCTTCTTCCCCTCTGCCATCAGGGAGGAGGTACAGGAGCCTGAAGACACACACTCAGTGATTCAGGAACAGCTTCTTCCCCTCTGCCATCAGGGAGGAGGTACAGGAGCCTGAAGACACACACTCAACGATTCAGGAACAGCTTCTTCCCCTCTGCCATCAGGGAGGGGGTACAGGAGCCTGAAGACACACACTCAACGATTCAGGAACTGTTTCTTGCCCTCTGCCATCTGATTTCTAAGTGGGCATTGAACCCATGAACACTACCTCACTACATTTTTAAAAATTTATTTCTGTTCTTTGCACTACTTATCTTAATTTATCTATCTAATATAATGTAATACTTTTTTATTTATCATGTATTGCAATGTGCTGCTGCCGTAACGTTGAGATTTCACGACATATGACGATAATATTAAACCTGATTCTGATTTGTGTCTATATTCAAACATGGGTTCATTCTCTTTCAGAAATAGTAGTAGGCTACAGTGGGTTTTTTTAGTATACTTGTCATTGTCAAAGAGCTATCTTTTTGGTGACTTAAGCTAAACTCTTTGGAGTTGATTTAAAGGAAAATGCTATGCTTTTGTAGTGAAGCAGAAGTAATTGTTCCAGAGGCCTGAACAAAATCATATAGCAAAAATATTATCCCTTCATTGAAGTACCCATTTTGTCTGAACTCACTATGTAGAATTTACTCTGGATTTAAAATTTCCTGGATGATGTGCGGGTAAGTTTTATGGAGCTATTTATCAATTTGTAACGCTTTACAGCACAGGCTGTGAGATTTGGGTTCAATACCCACCGCAGTCTGTAATGACTTTGTGTGTTCTCTCCGTGACTGTGTGGGTTTCCTCTGGGTGCTCCAGTTTCCTCCCATATCCCAAAGACGTACCAGTTAGGTTCAGTAAACACTGTCGGGCTGCCCACAGCACCTCCTTGGACTGTGAATCAAATGACGCCTTTCACTGTATGTGTGGCAGAAAGCTAATCTTTAATATTTACTATCCTGAAACTCTTTTTAGACATCTAACTATATGCAGCATTTTCTATATTGCTGTAGTAGTCATACTTATTTGTCACATGTACATCGAAACATAGTGAAATGCGTCGTTTGCCTCAGTGTCCAACACAGTCTGAGGACGTGCTGGGGGCAGCCCGCAAGTGTCACCGTTACTAGCCCTAACATGTACATCTTTGGGATGTAGGAGGAAACCCATGCAGTCACATACAAACAAATTACAGTCAGCAGCCAGCATTGAACCCCAATCCTACAACTGGTGTTGCAAAGCATTACATCAATGGCGTTTGAGGCAGCCATGAAGGTCGTCCATTTCTCTGTCCTTTTGGCCATCTTCTCTATTGTGCCTCATTTCTGCCTCTGTGTTACAGCGTCATGTTGTCTTTGGTCTCCCACATTTCCTTCACCCCTTAGGGGTCCAATAAAGTGCTGTCTTGATGGAGTTGGCCTCTCTTCTCATTACCTGCCCAATGCATCTCCTGTTTCCTCATGATGATTGTGGTCATGTCCTCTTGGTGACCCTGGGGGAAGCAGGGTGTGTTTGGAGATCTTTCTTGGCCAGAAAATACAGAGGCTCCTGGTGTGGAATGTCGACAGCGGCAGCATTCTGACCCATACAAGCTCTGGAACAGTTTCACCTTGGTGTGGACGCTGTATTTAGTTGATTACCTTTGCTGAGTCTGCACTGGATGTCATCATTGGCCTCAGCCACTGTTTTGTCATTAGATAAAAGGACCATTTTTACTGAGACCCTCTGTGTAAGAGTAAAGCATCATTGGAAAGTTGCCTATGAAATCTAGCAGGTCCAAAAATTGTAAAGTTTATTTCTGATTTCAGTAGTGATTTCAGTCAAATATCATGGGACTCTGCACAAGCTGAGGTTGTGTGTTTTCTTTTCTTGACTGTTGAGTTCCAAAATCTCTTCAACGTTCCCCCATCTTCAAGGGCAAACGACCATCTGTGTTCATGAGCAGTTTATGGAAACTCGCAGCTATTCTTCGTTCTATTCTTATCTGATGTTCTGCCTTTATTATTAGCAGCTGGGGCAGTCCAGTTAGTGCTGCGATCTGCTTCATTTGGTCTGCCAGAAATACCGAATAGATGATCCATCTGGACTTCCAACGCCCACATCCCCCCACCCCCAAACCATAAATACCATCCCTGAAGATGGCCCTCAGACAATTCGATTCGCTCCACATCATATCACGAAATTACTGGATACAGCAGAGACTATGCCACCAGACAACATGAGACAGGAGCAGATTTAGGCCATTGAATCTGCTCCACCATTCCATCATTTATTATCCCTCTCAACCCATTCTTCTCCCTTCTTCCTGTCGCCTTTGACACCCTTACCAATCGAGAACCTATCAACTTCTGCTTTAAATATACCCAATGACTTGGCCTCCACAGCCATCTGTGGCAATTCATTCAGCACTCTCTGACTAAAGAAACTACTTCAATGAGTTGTCTTGTTTGATATTTAAGAAGGAACCAGGTCCTGGGTGGTGAAGAAGAGAAGCCCAGTGCTCAACCTCTCCCTTTGAAAAGGAAGCAGGGAAAAATTGTTTTGATTGCAGAACTGCAGCTTGGGACAGGAACCGTTATTACCCCTTAGCTATCAGGCTGTTGAGCTAGAAGAGATAACTTCACTCGCCCTAGCACTGAACTCTACATTGCAAGTGAGTACAGTGAAGAGCATTCTAACTGCGTCACCGCCTGGTATGGAGGATAGGATCGGAAAAAGCATCAGAAAGTTGTAAACTCTGCCAGCTCCACTGTGGGCACTAGCCTTCCAGCATTGAGGACACCTTCAAAAGGCAATGCCTTCACCCAGGACTTACCTTGTCATTGCTACCATCAGGGAGGGGGTACAGGAGCCTGAAGGCACACACTCAACAATTCAGGAACAGCTTCTTCCCCTCTGCCATCAGGGAGGAGGTACAGGAGCCTGAAGACACACACTCAACGATTCAGGAACAGCTTCTTCACCTCTGCCATCAGGGAGGAGGTACAGGAGCCTGAAGACACACACTCAACGATTCAGGAACAGTTTCTTCCCCTCTGCCATCAGGGAGGGGGTACAGGAGCCTGAAGACACACACTCAACGATTCAGGAACAGCTTCTTCACCTCTGCCATCAGGGAGGAGGTACAGGAGCCTGAAGACACACACTCAACGATTCAGGAACAGCTTCTTCCCCTCTGCCATCAGGGAGGAGGTGCAGGAGCCTGAAGACACACACTCAACGATTCAGGAACAGCTTCTTCCCCTCTGCCTTCTGATTTCTAAATGGACAATGAGACCATGAACACTACCTCACTACTTTTTCCTCCGTTTTGCATTACTTAATTTTATATTTATTATAATTTGTTATTATGTATTGCAATGTACTGCTTCCACATAACAACAAATTCCATGACATATGCCAGTGATATTAAACCTGATTCTGATTTATTATTACTTTTTTGTGTTTTTTTTTCTTGTATTTGCGCAATTTGTCTTTTGCATTCACCGCAAATGCCTGCAAGAAACCGAATCTCTGGGTTGTATATGGTGACGATACGTACTTTGATAATAAATTAACCTTGTACTTTGTGCTTTTGGGAGAGATGGGTGGAAGAGCACCTTTAAACATTATTTACATTTTCCTCATACATGGAAAAACTACACTTTCTCAGTCAAGTTCCTCTACAGTTTTAAAGACCTTAATTACGGTGCTTGGTCAGGTTGTCATAGCATTTGTAGTTTAACACTGTCCTCCTTTGATGCAGGGATATCATGTCCATTTACAAAGAGCCACCTCCAGGGATGTTTGTGGTCCCAGACCCTCAGGATATGACAAAGGTATGACTGCAAAGTGTTTTATGTTACATGGCCTAGTATTTCATTTAGTGTCCAGTGTGAAAGCAAAATGCAAATGATGGAAAACAGAAATAAAAGCATTTTTTATTAAGAGATACAGCGCAGAACAGTTCCTTCCAGCCCAGCAACCCACCTATTTAATCCTAGATTACTCACAGAATAATTATCCTTCTAACCCGTACGTCTTTGGACTGTGGGAGGAAACTGAGCACCCAGAGGAAACCCACGCTGTCACTGCCAAAAGGTGCAACCTCTTTATAGATGGCGCCAGAATTGAACTCCAAACTCCCGACACCTCAAGGAGGCAGAGGGAAAGTTGTTATTTGACTTGAGACTCTGTCAGGAGTTCCAGTCTCCACCCAAAACATTGCCATTCCCTTCTCCGCACTGAGCTCCTGCAGAGGCTTGTTTCTTTCCCCGCCCACTCCATGCTCTAAGTCTGAGTCAAATCTATGTATGTACATTTTAAGCTAAGTAAAATATTAAAAGGGGGGAATTTTTTTCTTCACAATGTATTACTAGAATCTAAAATGCACTGCCAGAAAGTGTGAGGCCTGGTAAGAAACATTAGCAGGAAAGCTAAGAGGGCAAATGGGAAATTGGCCTTTATTGTAAAGTGGTTGGCTTCGAGCACCTTCACTCTGTCTGCCACAAATAGCGGGCATTCCCATTGGCCATCCATTTTAATTTGACTAACCATTCCCATTCCGACCAATCGGTCCATTGCTGTGTTGAGGCCACTCTCAGGTTGGAGGAGCAACACCCCGTATTCCATCTGGGTAGCCTCCAAGCTGCTGGCTCAACATCAGCTTCTCTAACTTCGGGTAATTTATTTCTCTTCTCTCCACCCCCCCCCCCCTTTCCATTCACCTTTCTGGCTCCCCTCTTACCATATCTCCTCACCTGCCCATCACCTCCTCCTGGTGCCCCTCCTTTTTCTACTATCATATTCTTGCTTCTTCATCCTTTACCTCTGCCACCTATCACCTCACAGCTTGTCACTTTGTTCCTCCCTCACCACCCACCTATCTATCACCTACTCCCTTCCTTCCCCCCACCTATTCTGGCTTCTTTCCCCCTTCCTTTCCAGTCCTGATGAAGGGTCTCAGCTCATCGTCAACAGACATTGCTCCAGCAACGTCCTCCAGCATTTTGTTTGTGTTTTTTGGGTTTAGAAATAGGTAAGTTATGTTATGATTGTACAGGTTGAGGTCACACCTGGAATACTGCACATAGTTCTAGTCCTTTTTCCTAAGAAAGGAAGTATTAGGATTGGAAGCAGTCCAAAGGAGAGGAAAGTTTCATCAAGAGAGGCTGGATGTTCCTTGGAGTTGGGTGAATAGGGGCATTTTTTTAAAAAAAACATACTGAAGTGGCAGGGTGGAGAGAGGTCTCTGCTGAAGGAGGTGTGAGGTGTTCCTTCCCTCCGCTAGCCTGCAGATCCCCCTTGGGCAAGGTGTAGCACCTGCTTAACCCCCACCCCCACCTCATTCAGCGTCACATGAAGCCATGGGAGCAGGTGGTGGACGGTCGTACGAGCAGCCGGTGCAGATCACGAGTCCTGGTGATGCGACCACTGACGCCAGGCAGACAATCTCTGAAGAGTATTGAAAATGACCGGGGGTCACCCGTCTTGTAAAGACACTGCCCAGAAGAAGGCGATGGCAAACCACTTCTGTAGATAAAAAGCTTACCAAAAACAATCATGGTCATGGAAAGACATACGACACAGCAGATAATGATTGATCCAAACAGGGCATGACAGATGTTTGCATCAAATTTCCTTTTATAATGGAAGCTGCGCATGTGACGTGATGTTTTTCCAGTGGATAATTATCCCAGAGCCCAAGGGGAACAATGGAAGCCCATCCCCACACCCTAAAATCAAGAGACGTCAGCTGCTCATAACAGACACACGCACCTAATTCCCAACGTGAGAAGCAGCCACACAACTGTGCAAAGGTCATGAATGTGGGTTGTGAACTTCTGATGTAGAGATTCAGCACAGTGACAGGTCCTTCTGGCTCAATGAGCCCATGCCACTCATTACACCAATTAGCTCACTAACCTGTGCAAGGCAAATGCAATGTTAACATTAATTTTGGGAGGACTAGAATATAAAAAAGAGTAATGTAATGCTGAGGCTTTATAAGGCACTGGTGACACTTCACTTGGAGTTTTGGGCTCCTTGTGTAAGAAAGGATTTGCTGGCATTGGAGAGGGTTCAGAGGAGGCTCACGAGAATGATTCCGGGAATGAAAGGGTTATCATACGAGGAGCGATTGATAAGGGCTGTATTCACTGGAATTCAGAGGAATAAGGAGGGATCATTGAAAAATAACAAATGTTGAAAGGCCTCAACAGAGTGGATGTGGAAGAGATGTTTCCAATGGTGGGGGGAATCTAGGTCTAGAGGGCACAGCCTCAGAAAAGAGGGATGTCCATTCAGACCAGCGATGAAGAATTTCTTTAGCCAGAGTATCTGTGGAATTCATTGCCACAGGTGGCTGTAGGGGCTGACTCTGGGTGTATTTAAAACACAGGTTGCTAAATTCTTGATTAGTCAGGGTGTTAAAGGGAGAAAGCAGGAAAATGGGGCTGAGAGGGAAATAGATCAACCATGATGAAATGGCGGAGCAGACAATGGGCTAAATGGCCTAGTTCTGCTCCTGTGTCTTGTGGAATGTGGAAGGAAACCAGAGCACCCTGAGGAAACCCACACAGTCATAGAGAACGTAAAAACAACTTGCAGACAGTGGCTGAATTAAACCTGGTTTACTGGTGCTGTACCAGTGCAATGCTGACCGCTATGCTACTGCGCTATCCCTTCAAATTGTGTGCGGACAAGGAAAACATTTAAAGTATTTAATATTTGCTCGTTCTTTTGTGTTTTTAATATGCCAGCTGCTTTACTGCATGTAGTTTACTGTGGCCAGCCTGTCCACGCATGCTAGGATTGGCTATTGCCGTGCCCACAGCCGCAATCCTTGCTCTTGACTTGGGTCAAGAATGAATTGAATTGCCAAAGGAGAGCTAATAATCATTGCCCTTGACAACGAGACAGCTTTTACGCCTCTACTTAAATTTTTTTGAAGATGCAATATGTCAAATCTAGATGTTTGATAAACTTCTATAACGCATAGTGGAGAGTATATTGACTGACTGCATCACTGCCTGGTATGGAAACACTAATATCGTACAAAAGGTAGAGGATCCAGCCCAGTCCATCACAGGTAAAACCCTCCCCACCATTGAGCACATCTACATGAAATGCTGTCACAGGAAAGCAGCATCCATCATCAGGGACCCCCATCACCCAGGACGTGCTCTCTTCTCGCTGCTGCATCAGGAAGGAAGTACAGGAGCCTCAGGACTCATATCACCAGGTTCAGGAACAATTTCCACCCCTCAACCATCAGACTCTTAATGCAAAAGAAATAACTTCATGTTCCATCGTTGAAACGTTCCCACAATCAATGAACTCTCTTTCAAGGACTCTTTATCTCATGTTTTTGATATTTATTGTTTATTTATTATTTCTTTCATTTTGTATTTGCATAGTTTGTTGTCTTTTGCACACTGGTTGAATGCCCATATTGAGCAGTCTTAAAATGATTCCGTTATGGTTATTATTCTGTGGATTTATTGAAAATGCCCGCAAGAAAGTGAATCTCTGGGTTGTGTATGGTGACGTGTACTATGATAATAAATTTACTTTGAACTTTTGGAGCTCTAGTACAACACTGAGTACCAAATGGAAAACATATCTCTAGGCTGGAGTCTGATCTTGCCCAGAGGAAGGATATTGTGGCTTCAGAATTAGGTTTGTTATCACTGACAGGTGTTCTGAAATTTGTTGTTTTGCAGCCGCAGAGCATTCAGTATACCGCAAATTACAATAAGAAATATATAAAAATATGGAGTTAGTTTTCAGGGTTCAATGTCCATTCAGAAGTCTGATGGTGGAGAGGGGAAGAGGCTGTTCCTAAATCACTTCAGGTTTCTGTACCTCCTCCCTGATGGTCGTATCGAGAAGAAGGCATGTCCTGGGTCGTGAGAGTTCTTAATGATGGATGCAGCCTTTTTGAGGCATTGCCTTTTGAAGATGTCCTCGATGGTGGGGAGGCTAGTGCCCATGTTGGAGCTGGTAAGTTTAAACTCTGCAGCCTTTTCCAATCCTGTGCAGTGAGGTTAATCATCTTGGCCACAAGTGTTTGTTCTTTCAGGGGTTCCTCCTGCTACTGCTGTAGGTCCAATCATTTCCAGCAATTACCTTCCTTGCATTCAGTAGTGGTAGAGTTATACAAAACAGAAATGGGATTGCCAAGATCTTTCTGTGCCTTGGTGATTCATGAGCTTGTTTGGACCCACCTTAAATGCTGTCAGTGACTGCTGTGGTATTGATGATGTTCATTACTCTTCAGGAAGGAAGGCCCATGTTTGCAAGAAAACTTTCAGGTTGAAATATCAATGCTGGAGCTTATTCCCCCCAACCTCCCGATCAGGGTGACGTGAAACCATGGGAGCAGGTGGTGGACGGTCGTACGAACAGCCGGTACAGATCACAAGTCCTGGTTATACGACCACTGACACCAGGCAGGCAATCTCTGAAGAGTATTAATAATGGCTGGGGGTCACCCGTCTTATAAAGACACTGCCCAGAAGAAAAAATAGCAAACCACTTCTGTAGAAAAACTTGCCAAGAACAATCCAGGTCATGGGACTGTGATTGCCCCGTCTTACAACACAGCAACTAACAAACGAATGGATTATTGCAATGTACTGCTATCGCATAACAACAAGTTTCATGACATATGCTAGTCATATTGAACTTTATTCTGATACAGGCACATGGGTATTAGAAAAAATGGTCTATAGAAACAAAGGGCTAATTGATCTTGGAGTAGATAAAAGGTCAGCACAACATCATGAGCCAAAGGACCTATATTGTGCTATAGTGTTCTATGTTCTAGATTAATTAATTTACCAGGGTCATTTATTTATCATATGTACCTTGAACATACAGTGAAGTGTGCTTGTGTTAACAGCTAACACAGCCTAAGGGTATACTGAGGATAGCCTGCAGGTGTCACCACATATTCTGGCACCAACCCAGAATAAGCAGCAACAGCAAAATAAGCCCCTTATCTGCCTCCCTCCACCCACACACACAGAGACAGACCTCTAACCCCTGGATAGGCAGTCTCCTTGCCTCCAGCTTCCAGTGGACTCTGACTCGCAGATATTGGGCCTTCGACTTCCTCAGGGGGCTCGCAGAGACTCAGACCCAGGCTTTGGCCATTGGATCTCAACCTCCGGATATCTATTGACCGTTGGGCTTTGATCTTCAATATTGACCCCACAAAATGAACGTGGGCCCCAAACTCCACGCCTCGTCCAGATTCACCGTAGGTAGGACCCTGAATGCAGGGCCTTGAACTCTGAATTTACAGACTCACTTACCTATTGGATTACTGGCCCTCATGCCTTCTATCCACACAGAACTCTGATCCTGGAACCCACCGTTGACTCACTTGAGGGGGTGGGGTGCATCAGCCCTTGTCCTTGCTGGTTTGCCAGCCCTACATCCAGCTACGGATGCCCTTCGGCCCACATCCAAATTGCTGGCTTTCGAATATGGAAAACAGAGGGTAGGGATGTCTCCAGTGTGAGTCTAATCATCTACCTTGTTAATTCAGTGGCATTATTGTGGGTAGTCATCACGAAAATCCTAGGAGGTCACCATTCACCAGAACTCTAACTGGACCATTCTGAACATGTGTAACTGTGAGAATCTTCAGTGAGTGACTTGTCTCCTGACTTCTCGAAGCATTATTTACAAGAGCTGGAATGTAACAGAATACCTTCTACATGCCAATGAAAATACAGCTCCAAAATTTACTAAGGGCACTATGACAAACCCACCTCTGAACATCGGGTGTTCATTCCTCTATCAACAGATATGAAGATCTGTCTGCGGTGGCACTGAGCTGCAGTCTCCGTTAAGGTTGCAGTTCAAATACAGTCGTTTCTTTCGATTTTTTTAGGCTTGTAAGATGTCTTTTGAGGGGAGCAAAGATCAGGCTAGGGTTTAGGGACAGGATTGTGAGGGAATTAGACGGCAGGCCACAGGGTCTAGGTTGTTCGGAGGTTGGGCCAACAGACTAGTGAGGTCTGCATGTCCTGAGATCGACGTTCCATGAGGAAGAGGGCTGGTGACCCCTAAGTAATGAAACTGCAAGGCGGGTGTTCAGGGTCCTGTCAATGGTGAGTCCACTGCTCAGACCTGGAGTTTGGGTCCACTCATTCAATGTCATCGGCGTGTCTTGGTTGGATGCTGAAGACAATGCCCAAAGGTTGGTCAGAAGTCCAGGAGTTGAGGCTCGATGGTCAGAGCCTGGAATCTGCGAATGTCTGAGAGTCTGATGGGGAAGTCGAAGGCCCAGTGTTGGCACTGGATTGTGTGGTGATACTAGCGGGCTCTCCTCCTCCCCCCCCACCCCCAAGCACATGCTTGGGTGGTAGTTATTAAAGCAATTGACATATTTCACTGTTTCAATGCACATGTGACAAATATGTCAGAATCCATGTACCAAGGTTATGTTTTTTTATTTTAAAAAGTGCTTTGTGGTCCCTGTACAGGTAGATGGGACTAAGCAGAAAACCAGGCTGGCATGGAGTAGATGGGTTGATGGCCAGTACTTTGATTCATGAAATCCAATGTGCCGGAAGTTCTTTTTCGACCCTATCTACCTGCGAGTCACTTTCAAGGAATTAAGGATCTGTATTCTGAGATTCCCCCTGTTCTACAACACTCCTCAGTATCCTACCACTCACCGTGTAAATACCACCCTGCTTTGTCCTCACAAAGTGCAGCACCTCACACTTGTCTACATTAACGGTAGCTTTACAGTGTAGGCGATTCGGTTCATTTCCCACTGTTGTCTGTAAGGAGTATGTGTGACCAGGTGAGTTTCCTCCAGGTGCTCTGGTTTCCTCCCATATTCCAAAGATGTACTGCTTGGTAGGTTAATTGGTTATCGCAAATTGTCCCGTGATTAGACTGAGATTAAATTGGGGGATTGCTGGGTTGCTTGGCTCGAAGGGCCAGAAGGGCCTATTCCGTGCTGTCTCAATAAATGAATAAATTCCATGGTCCACGTGAATATCACGAGCTGTTGGTTTTTCATGACTTTAGGTTAATTAGTCTCATGGGTGTAATTGGGTGTCATGAGCTCATTGGGCTGGGAGCACCCGTTACCGTGCTGTATCGCAAAATAAAATAATAACAGGAAGCAGTGTGTAACAAATGAATCTTAAACATTTTCTAATCAGATTTTCTGTTTGTTCTTTTCCATCCAGATCCATGCACTAATCACAGGACCTTTCGACACACCTTACGAAGGAGGTTTTTTTCTTTTCCTCTTTCGCTGCCCTCCCGACTATCCCATTCACCCACCGAGAGTCAAACTTATGACGACTGGGAGTAATACTGTCCGCTTTAACCCAAACTTTTACAGAAATGGCAAAGTATGCCTCAGCATACTTGGGTATGTACAAATTGTCAGATTAAAATATGGTGTTTACAAAAGTAAGTTTGTAAGTACACTTGAGATGTAAAGACTAAAAATGAGACTAAACATGAGATTCTGCAGATGCTGGAAAGTCACAGCAACACCCTCAAAATTCTGGAGGAACGCAGCAGGTCAAGCAGCATCTATGGAAAAGAGTAAACTTTGAGCCAAGATCCCTCATCAGGACTGGAAGGGGGAAGATGCCAGAATAAGGTGGGGGAGGGGAAGAAGTTTAAGCTGGAAGGTGACTGGTGAAGCCAGGTTGGTGTGTGGGGCGGGGGGGGGGCAGGGAAATGAAATAGGAAGCTGTTAGGGAGGGGGCAAAGGGCTGGAGAAGGAATCTGATAGGACAAGAAAATGGACCATGGCAGAAAGGGAAGGAGGAGGAGCACTTGGGGAGATGACAGGCAGGTACACAGAAGAGGTAAGAGGGGTGCCAGAGTGGAGAATTGAAGCAGAGGAATGGGGAGCGGAAAATGCCAGAAATCAGAGAAATCAATATGCGCCATACTAGTCTGGTACATGACTAAATCCTGAACCTGAAAATTGGATGGGATTTCCCCCTTTCCCTCCAGCCAGCCCATGTTGTGTATCATGTTTAGCTGAGTGGTTTTCCCAGCCTTTCCAGGCACGCTAGCTATGTCAAACAACCGTTATATTAACTATTTTACCAGTACAAGTCAGCAATTGACAGACTTCATAAGGAGAGGCAGAATTCATTCATCTTTTGTGCAGTGGATGTGCAAAGATGCAGATTATGCACCATCAATTTACAGGCCATGACACTTGGTGTGTAGTGTAATAAGCAGTCGAATAATTAAGGTGCTGGGATGTAGGAGCTGTGCATCTATTTTCTGTCTATTGTTTTTTTTGGAGTGTTTTGTTATGGTAATCTGTCACGTGGGTTGGGGCGTGGTAGAAGTAAATGAATATAATTACGTATTCACACTTGGTCTCAGAGGCAGCTGGGGAGTGATTTTTTAGTTGACTGCTAATATTGCTATTATACTGCTTAGTGTCGCTGTTGGACCACTTATTGCATTAATTCTGCTATTGGTATATTTTATATGATTGTATTTTGTGACTAAGTTTTTTGCTATCATAACTCTGCACTGTGTTACTGTGTTTTGCACCTTGGCCCCAGAGGAATGCTGTTTGATTTGGTTGTATTCATGTGTGTGATTGGCTGACAATTAAACTTGAGAAACATAAATATAGAACACTACAACACAGCAACAGGCCCTTCAGCCCACAATGTCTCCACTGAGCATGATGGTTGTCCATCATGTCTGACAATGACAGGAAACCTGTGTGGGAGAGTTTTTAAAGTGGAAAAGCAGTTATGCTTCACTCTCTCGACCTCAGACGTCTGGGTCCAGTGGTACGAGCAAGCATCAGAATCTGGGGTGTTCCTTGGTTGCAGTGGATGACCACGACATCTTCTGTGCCTTCGATGTCCAAGGAGTGTTGCAGTACTGCCTTTCTAGCCGTTTGGATCTCACTGCAGATCTCATTGACCCAGTCTGCTTCGCATGCTAGGACAAGCATGTCCCTATCTCACTGGGGTTTGAGGCCCACCGGCTACCCTCACCCGGTTTACCCTCTGTCGAAGCGGTGTACCGGGGTGTGGCTGCTGTGGTGTGCAGACAGATACTCGGAGCCACGGGCGAGAGCTGAGTGCCCGGTGGGGAGCTGCCCTGCGATGGATAAGACAAGCCTCTTCAAAGGTGCTACCCTCCCTGGACACCCCATACACACTGAGTGTGATACCAAGTTAAATACAGCCCATCCCTGGTATGTGTTCTGCATCCCTTTGTTCTCTGCCTCCTCATGTGTCTGTCTAAATGCTCCGATTGTATCTGCTTCCACCATGTCTCCTAACAATGTATTCCAGGCACCAACCACTCCGTGCTTTTTTAAAATATGCCTTGTAAATCTCCTTTAAACTTCTCCCCTCTTATCTAAAAGCTATACCCTTTAGTATTTGTCATTTCAACTGGAGAGGAGTATTCTGATTGTCTATGCTTTGGATGCCAGGTGGCATGGTAGCAGACTGGTTAGCGTGTGGCTTTACAGCGCCACCAGTAGGGGTTCAGTTCTGCCTCTGCATTCTCCCCTGTTCCTCTGAGTGCTCCGGTTTCCTCCTACAAGGTTAGTTGTTTTCATCCCATGTTGGCGCTGGAAGTTTGGTGACACTTGCGGGCCCAGCCCCAGCACATCCTCAGACTGTGTTAGTCGTTGATGAAAATGACGCATTTCACTGTATGTTCCAGAGTTTCTAGGTACATGTGACAAATAAAGCTAACATTAGATTGCTTCTTGGCCTCAGATCCAGAGGAAACAATCCAAATTTGTCCAACTCTTCTTTATAGCTAATATTCTCTAATCCAGGCAACATCCTAGTGAACCTTGTCTGCACCCTCTTCAAAGCCTCAACATCAAAAACTGCATATGTGATCAAACCAATATCTAGACCACATTTGGACTGTTGAAAGCTTTAACATGACTTGCTCAATGTCCTGATCAATGAAGGCATTCTATTGTCTTGGGTTCACCACTTCCAAGGAACTATGCACTTGTACCCCACAATCTCTCTACATCAGTGTTCCTAAGGGTCCTGCCATTACTCTTTGACCTATCCCACTACCTAAAATGTGACACTTCATACTTAGACCATAAGACACAGGAGCAAATTTAGGCTATTCAGCCCATCAAGTCTGCTCCATCATTCCATGGTTGATTTATTATCCTTCTCATCCCCATACTCCCTATAGCCTTTGATGCCCTTACGAATCATGAACCAATCAACCTCTGGTTTAAGTATACTCAATGACTTGGCCTCCACAGTCATCTGTGGCAGTGAATTCCACAGATTCACCGCCACCTGCCTAAAGAAATTCCTCCCCATCTCTGTTCTAGACATGCCTTTGTATTCTGAGGCTGCGCCTTCTGATCCGAGACTCCCCCCACTATTGGAAATATCCTCTCTACTCATCCTTGTCCACTCTATCCAGGGCTTTCAAAATTTGATAGGTTTCAATAAGATTCTTCAAAACTTCAATGAGTACAGCCCAGAGCTATCAAACACTCCTTATATGAATGAACCCTTTCATACCAATGCTCATTCTTGTAAACCTCCTGCAACCTCTCCAGTGCCAGCATGTTTGATAAAGGGCCCAAAACTTCTCACAATATTCCAAATACAGTCTAACCAATGCCTGTAAAGCCTCTGATTACATCCTTGCTTTTACATTCTCGTCCTCAAAATGAATGCTAACATTGCACTTTCCTTCCTTACCACTGACTCAACCTGCAAATTAGCCTCTGGGGAATCCTGCACTAGGACTTCAAAGTCCCTTTGCACCTCTGATTTCTGAATTTGCTCCCAGTTCAGAAAGTAGAGTCTCTGACTTTGAGTTAAATTCCATCTACCATTCCTCAGCCTAAATTTCCAACAGATATTAAATTGCTAATTTATATATATCCTGCTGTATCCCTTGACAACCTTTCTCACCAACCGCAATCCCATCTACCTGCACCTGCACCTCTATCATCCAAGTATTGTACCTATTCAAACTTTTCTTAAATGTTGCAATTGAACCTGCATCCACCACTTCCACTGGCAACTCGTTCCACTCTCTCACCAGCCTCTGAGTGAAGAAGCTCGTCCTTAGATTCCCCTTTAAATTTTTCAGTTTTCACCCTTAACCTATAATCTGTTTAGGTAATGTGTTCGTCTCACCTAATCTCAGTGGAAAAAGCCTGCTTGCATTTATCCTATCTATACCCCTCATGATTTTGTATACCTCTGTAATATCTTCCTTCCTTTTCCTAGGAATAAAGTCCTAACCTATTCAACCTCTCCCTATAACTCATGCCCTCAACTCCCAGCAATACCCTTGATTTTTCTCTGCAACCTTTCAAATTTATTGATATCTTTCCTGTAGGTAGGTAGCCAGAACTGCACACACTACTACAAATCTGGTCTCACTGAAGTCTTATACAATTTCAGCATAACATCCAAAATCCTGTACTTAATACTTTGATTTATGAAGTCCAATGTGCCAAAAACACTCTTTAAGACCCCCTCAATCTGTGAGGCCTCTTTCAATGAATTAAGGACCTGTATTTTCAGATGCCTTTGTTCTACCACACTCCTCAGTGCCCTGCTGCTTATAGTGTAAGTACCACCCTGGTTTGTCCTCCCAAAATGCTGCACCTTGCACTTGTCTGGATTAACTTTCATGCCATTTCTCATCCCATTGTCCCATCTGGTCCAGGACACTTTGCAAGCTTTGATATCTTTCCTTGCTGTCTGCTATGTCATCAATCTTGGTGTCATCCACAAATTAGAGGTGATCCAGTTCACCACATTATCATCCAGATCATTGATATAGATGACGAGCAAGAATGGATCCAACAGTGATACATGTGGCACACGACTAACAGGCCTCCAACCTGGGGTCCATCAACCCCTTGGTTAATGGTAGGGGTCTGTGGCATAAAAAAGTTTGGGAACCCCTAAGTTAGTGACACAGCCATCTGCTACCACTATCTGGCTTCTCCCTTTAGGCCAATATTTAATCTAATTTACTGCTTCATCCTGAAAGTTAAATGACTACATGTTTTGGGCCAGCCTCCTAGGTGGGACTTTGTCAAAGGCATTGTTAAAGTCCATGTAGACAACGTACACTGCCTTTGCTTCATCAACCTCCACAAAAATCTCTTAAGATTAGCCACAACCAGATACGTCTATAAATATTTTAAGCAGATCACTTACAACTTCAGGCAGATTCTAGCACACATAGGGTCTTTTAAGAGACACCTGGATGGCTACATGGAGCTTAGAAAAATAGAGGGCAATGGGTAAAGTTTAAGTAGTTCTAAGGTAGGGACATGTTCGGCACAGCTTTGTGGGCCGAAGGGCCTGTATTGTGCTGTAGGTTTTCTATATTTCTGTGTTACATCTTTATGGAGCAGCACTGGCATATGCAGCAGTACATTACAATACATAACTAAATTACAGTAAGATATATATGTGTGTGTGTGTGGGTGTGTGTGTATAAATGACTCCTTCAGTCTTAATGTTTGCCTCTTTTCACTACCATCTGACTGCAGTTTTCCAGTCCAAATGATATCCTGTTGTTTCTGCTGTACACCCTTGTCAGGTGGATTATAGTGTGTGTGTGCGCGCGCATGATGTTTTATGTTACTACCACATAAAATAGTCCCATATTATACAGTAGGCTGTATGGTACTTATATATATATATATATATAGACACACACACACACACACGCGCGCGCATGCAAAAGTTTGGGCACCCCGTTACTGTGAATAGCTAAGCGAGTAAAAGATGACCTGATGTCTAAAAGACATAAAGTTAAAGATGACACATTTCTTTAATATTTTAAGCAAGATTACTTTTTTATTTCCATCTTTTACAGTTTCAAAATAACAAAAAAGGAGAAGGGCCCAAAGCAAAAGTTTGGGCACCCTGCATGGTCAGTACTTAGTAACACCCCCTTTGGCAAGTGTCACATCTTGTAAACACTTTCTGTAGCCAGCTAAGAATCTTTCAATTCTTGTTTAGGGGATTTTCGCCCATTCTTCCTTGCAAAAGGCTTCTCATTCTGTGAGATTATTGGGCCGCCTTGCATGCTCTGCTCTTTTGAGGTCTATCCACAGATTTTCGATGATGTTTAGGTCGGGGGACAGTGACGGCCATGGCAAAACCATCAGCTTGCGCCTCTTGAGGTAGTCCATTGTGGATTTTGGGGTGTGTTTAGGATCATTATCCTGTTTTAGAAGCCATCCTCTTTTCATCCTCAGCTTTTTTTACAGATGGTGTGATGTTTGCTTCCAGAATTTGCTGGTATTTAATTAAATTCATTCTTCCCTCTATCAGTGAAATGCTCCCCGTGCCACTGGCTGCAACACAAGCCCAAAGCATGATCGATCCACCCCCGTGCTTAACATTTGGAGAGGTGTTCTTTTCATGAAATTCTGCACCCTTTTTTCTTCCAAACATACCATTGTCCATTGCAGTCAAGAAGTCCTATGAAGAAGTTCAAAAGGAACATCTAAACAAGCCTGATGCATTTTGGAAACAAGTCCTGTGGACTGATGAAGTTAAAATAGAACTTTTTGGCCACAATGAGCAAAAAAATGTGTCATCTTTAACTTTATGCCTTTTGGAAATCAGGTCATCTTTTACTCGCTTAGCCATTCACAGTAACAGAAATTTGACTGGGGTGCCCAAACTTCTACATGCCTCTGTGTGTGTGTGTCTCTATATAAATATATATACACACATATAAATATATAAACTCTATATAAATATATACATACACACACACACACACACACACACGGGGACAAAACACAGCAGCTGAACTGAAAATGGAGGACCACCGTTGTTGGGACGTGAATGGCTCAGGAAAATTCAGTTGGACTGACACATCATCAAGGCATTAAATGTGTCAACAAAGGAGGGCAGCTCAGCGGGGAAAATGAAGATGTCCACAGTTCTACTCTCTCCCATTGTCGACAATTACAACGAAGAGGAGGAGCTAAACAGCAGCAACAGAGAGACAGATATTGCCAATGAGCAGGATGATGAAAGGAATTATATTAGAGAGAAGAATGAAGTGGAGAGAGTGCAGGAGCGCCCACCTCAGACCGGCCCGAGCCGCAACCACCTCACACAGCCTGTCCACACGGTGAGCGAGGCCGAGACAGAACAGCAACCACCTCACACAGTCTGTCAACACCGTGAGCGAGGCCGAGACGGAGTAACAACCACCTCACTCAGCCTGTCCACACCGTGAGCGAGGCCGAGACAGAACAGCAACCACCTCACACAGTCTGTCCACACCGTGAGCGAGGCCGAGACGGAGTAACAACCACCTCACTCAGCCTGTCCACACCGTGAGCGAGGCCGAGACAGAACAGCAATCCGAACAGCAGCAACAGCCAGACAAACCCAAATCCCCCAGGGAGAGGAAAGTCATCGCAACAAAGGTTCTTGGAACAGTAAAGTTGTTCAGTGTACGAAATGGATATGGACTCATCAACAGGAATGATACAAAGGAAGATCAGATTGCCACAGAAAAGTATAACCCAAGGAAATACCTCCGCAGTGTTGGAGATGGTGAAACTGTGGGTTCGACGCAGTGGAAGTTGAAAAGGGGGCCGAAGCAGTAAACATAACTGGTCCCGGAGGAGTTCCAGTCCAAAGAAGCTGACATGCTGCGGACAGAAATCGTTATTGTTGCTGCAATCCTCACCACTGAGGTCCACCACGTAATTACCAACGGAACATTGAAGGTGGAGAGAAAGGAGATGGAGCAGAGTCAACAACAGATGGAGAAAACCAAGATCATCAAAATCAGCAACACTCTCCTCCTTCCTGAAGACACCTTACTTTGTTTGTCATCACTATGGTCACCGCCCACGATATAGCAACCGGCCTTGGAGAAATTACTGAGGGTGGTGAAATAAATGAAAACCAGGTTGCTGGGGAAGAAGGTAAACCTAACAGAGGACAAAATCAATTCCATTCAAACAGAACAGCTTCTGCACAAGGTAAATCTTGAACCAATCACTTGCTCCATTGAGAATCATACACTTAATCCTTTGCAGGGAAGTTTCTTTTGCACATACATGTTTTCAATCCTCAGCCAATGTGTCTTGTTTTTCACAAAGAAGTTGGGAAACAGCACCAAAACAGAGGTGATTTCTGGCAACAAACTATGAGGTCTCTATTGTTGTATTTTCACACTCGTGCTGAATGTGCATCTGAAGGAATTCTCCCTCTTGAGCCAGACAGATAGCACTGCAGGTAATCCTTAATATCAACAAAACTGTACTTTAACAGCAGCTTAAGAACAATGGAACAAACAACAGAATTTTGATCAACTGCTGCACCAAATGGTTAAAGATTACTGGTAAAGTACTGATCTTTCTGTGAGGCATTGGTTTGCCCCGACTTTTGAATGACTGGCAGAGACAGTAGATCACCAACCACTTTTTTGTTGGTGACAAGTCATGTCTGAAGCAGACCATGAAACTCTGGATACTCAGAAGACCCCCCCCCCCCCAAAAAAAAAGACGTTATAATTATCATAATTAATGTTACTTTGTTATAATTTCATATTAAGTTACTAATTAACCAGTGGGTGTGCCTTTGTATATTAAGGGTACACATACAGTATTTGCTTAGAGTAAAAAAAAGTTGATACACTTTTTAAGTAAAAAGGGAGAAGTGTACCATACAGCCTACTGTATAATATGGGACTGTTTTATGTCGTAGTAACACGTTATTGAGCATGTGCTATTGGGCACGTATTGATCTGTATATACGTGTTCAGTTCGGTTTTAGTTAGTAAAGAACCCTGTTAACGTAGCTCCAGTCTCCAGCGTTTTTATT
Organism: Hypanus sabinus; assembly: GCF_030144855.1. Lineage (NCBI taxonomy): Eukaryota > Metazoa > Chordata > Chondrichthyes > Myliobatiformes > Dasyatidae > Hypanus > Hypanus sabinus. The sequence goes on along the minus strand of NW_026781526.1, from coordinate 142,910 downwards.
AATGACATTGTTGTGTAAGCGGCCACAATACACAACATATATATAAAATAAGTAGTGCAAGAAGAGATTTAATGGATTTAATGTCCATTCAGACATCGGATGGCAGAGGGGAAGAAGCTGTTACTGAATCATTGAGTGTGTGTCTTCAGGCTCCTGTACCTCCTCCCCGATGGCAGAGGGGAAGAAGCTGTTCCTGAATCGCTGAGTGTGTGTCTTCAGGCTCCTGTACCTCCTCCCTGATGGCAGAGGGGAAGAAGCTGTTCCTGAATCATTGAGTATGTGCCTTTAGGCTCCTGTACCTCCTCCCTGATGGCAGAGGGGAAGAAGCTGTTCCTGAATCGCTGAGTGTGTGTCTTCAGGCTCCTGTACCTCCTCCCTGATGGCAGAGGGGAAGAAGCTGTTCCTGAATCGTTCAGTGTGTGTCTTCAGCCTCCTGTACCTCCTCCCAGATGGCAGAGGGGAAGAAGCTGTTCCTGAATCATTGAGTGTGTGTCTTCAGGCTCCTGTACCTCCTCCCCGATGGCAGAGGGGAAGAAGCTGTTCCTGAATCGCTGAGTGTGTGTCTTCAGGCTCCTGTACCTCCTCCCCGATGGCAGAGGGGAAGAAGCTGTTCCTGAATCGCTGAGTGTGTGTCTTCAGGCTCCTGTACCTCCTCCCAGATGGCAGAGGGGAAGAAGCTGTTCCTGAATCGCTGAGTGTGTGTCTTCAGGCTCCTGTACCTCCTCCCCGATGGCAGAGGGGAAGAAGCTGTTCCTGAATCGCTGAGTGTGTGTCTTCAGGCTCCTGTACCTCCTCCCTGATGGCAGAGGGGAAGAAGCTGTTCCTGAATTGCTGAGTGTGTGTCTTCAGGCTCCTGTACCTCCTCCCAGATGGCAGAGGGGTAGAAGCTGTTCCTGAATCATTGAGTGTGTGCCTTTAGGCTCCTGTACCTCCTCCCCGATGGCAGAGGGGAAGAAGCTGTTCCTGAATCGCTGAGTGTGTGTCTTCAGGCTCCTGTACCTCCTCCCCGATGGCAGAGGGGAAGAAGCTGTTCCTGAATCGCTGAGTGTGTGTCTTCAGGCTCCTGTACCTCCTCCCTGATGGCAGAGAGGAAGAAGCTATTCCTGAATCGCTGAGTGTGTGTCTTCAGGCTCCTGTACCCCCTCTCTGATGGCAGAGGGGAAGAAGCTGTTCCTGAATCATTGAGTGTGTGCATTTAGGCTCCTGTACCTCCTCCCCGATGGCAGAGGGGAAGAAGCTGTTCCTGAATCGCTGAGTGTGTGTCTTCAGGCTCCTGTACCTCCTCCCTGATGGCAGAGGGGAAGAAGCTGTTCCTGAATCGCTGAGTGTGTGTCTTCAGGCTCCTGTACCTCCTCCCTGATGGCAGAGAGGAAGAAGCTATTCCTGAATCGCTGAGTGTGTGTCTTCAGGCTCCTGTACCCCCTCTCTGATGGCAGAGGGGAAGAAGCTGTTCCTGAATCATTGAGTGTGTGCATTTAGGCTCCTGTACCTCCTCCCCGATGGCAGAGGGGAAGAAGCTGTTCCTGAATCGCTGAGTGTGTGTCTTCAGGCTCCTGTACCTCCTCCCTGATGGCAGAGGGGAAGAAGCTGTTCCTGAATCGCTGAGTGTGTGTCTTCAGGCTCCTGTACCTCCTCCCTGATGGCAGAGAGGAAGAAGCTGTTCCTGAATCGCTGAGTGTGTGTCTTCAGGCTCCTGTACCTCCTCCCTGATGGCAGAGGGGAAGAAGCTGTTCCTGAATCACTGAGTGTGTGTCTTCAGGCTCCTGTACCTCCTCCCTGATGGCAGAGAGGAAGAAGCTGTTCCTGAATCATTGAGTGTGTGTCTTCAGGCTCCTGTACCTCCTCCCTGATGGCAGAGGGGAAGAAGCTGTTCCTGAATCGTTGAGAGTGTGTCTTCAGGCTCCTGTACCTCCTCCCTGATAGTAGCAATGTCCTGGGTGATGGGGGTCCATCATGCTGGACACTGCCTTTTTGGAGGCATTGTTCCTTGAAGATGTCCTGGATGCTGAGGAGGCAAGTGCCCATGATGACCACCAGTCAGAAAAATACACCTCCAACACTACACTCTGCCTTCTATAATCAAGCCAATGTTGGATCCAATTTATTAAGTCAACATGGACCCTATGTGCACCAGATCCAATGTGACTTAATTTGTCGCACTATGTATGCATGTTTTTCTTCAGTTTAATTGTGCTTAGTTACTCATTCCAATGTGTGCTGTTAATCAAAGAAAATCTAAAATCTGCCCTTTCTGGAAATCTGGAGAAAAACTGGGTCGCTGGCACTATGGTAGTGCAGTGGTTAGTTCAATGCCTTTACAGTGCCAGTGACCCGAGTTCAATTCCACCGCTGTCTGTGAGGATTCTCCCCGTGACCACATGAGTTGTCTCCCACAGTCCGAAGAAGAAGAATAGCCCTTAACTTGGCAGTGGAGTTATCGGGGCACCGTCTTTTGACGGTGTTTCCGTAGCAAGCTATTCTTGTTTTTACGAGCTATTCTTGTTTGCTAGCTTGACGCTTAACCTGATGGATTCGAACTCAGGAACCTTCGCTCTAGAGTCCGGAGCTGATCTTATTGCGCCACCAAGCGGAATAAGATCATTTAGATGTAGATGTCACGTGGGTGTAATTGGGGCGGGGTGGGCTCATTAAGCCACCAGAGCCTGTTACCATGCTGTATCTCTAAATAAAACCAGAAAATGTTTAGTAGATCGGGCAGCATCTATTCCTGAATGCTTACAGCATTATGCACTGGCCACTTTGTTAGATGCCTCCTCACCCTAGTAAAGTGGCCACTGAGCGTATGTTCGTGGTCTTCTGCTGCTGTAGCCCATCCACTTCAAGGTTTGAGGTGATGTGCATTCAGAGATGCTCTTCTGCATATCACTGTTGTAATATGTGGTTATTTGAGTTACTGTCAACTTCCCGTCAGCTTGACCAGTCTGGCCGTTCTCCAATGACCTCTCTCATAAACAAGGCATTCTCGTCCATAGAACTACCTCCCTCTGGGTGTTCTTGTTTCTCGCACCATTCTCTGTAAAGTCTGGAGACAGTTGTACATGAAAACCCCAGGAGATCAGCAGTTTCTGTGATACTCAGACCACCTCATCTGGCACCAACAATCATTCCACGATCAAAGTCACTTGGATCACATTTCTTCCACATTCTGATGTTTGATCTGAACAACTGAACCTCTTGACCATGTCTGCATGCTTTTATGCATTGAGTTGCTGCTGCATGATTGGCTGATTAGATATTTGCATTTATGAGCAGGTGTACCTAATAAAGTTTGCTCTGATATCATGTTAAACTGGTGTAGAGTCATCAATAGTCTATTCTAGAGTTTTTCTGTATCTGAAGGAAATTTTTTTTTAAAGCACCTGGACAGGTCCTGCTTGGAGTCCAGCCCAGAGCATCTCCTCAGTACTCATATCCATTCAATCTCTCATGACGGAGAATCCGTATCACAATGAGCCAGGATTTGAGCAGGTGAGCCAAACCCCATTTTAACAACGTTATAGCTTTCAGATGTTATCGTCCATTTGTAATTTTCCCATGAAAGAGATCTTATTGAGGGGAGATTGGGTAAGTAGACAGATGAGAGGGAATGGGAGGCTACACTAATCAGCTGAAATGAAGGAGGGTAGGAGCCTCTGAACACAGGTGGAGTGACTGACATGTTTCTTTAAGGTATGTGAAGGCATCTGTCTTCAGAGATTCTTGGTCTCGAGTACTGAGATATGCAATTTAAATATCTGATGAGCTTAAATAATATGTAATTTTTTATCTGCTTTAAATTCTACTAATCTAATTTTTGATTCCAGTTGTTTTTAAAAGCACTGTTTTTATTCTGGAGTCTGTGGGACCAATGAACCTCCACCATATGATAAGATAAAGAGGAAGAATTAGGCCATTCAGTCCATTTGGTCTTCTTCGTCATTCAGTCATAATTTTATCTTCTCTCAACACCATTCATCTACATTCTCCCTGTAACCCTTAATCCCCTTACCAATCCAGAAAATATCAATCTCTGTCGTAAATACACACAATGACTAAGCATTCACAGACCTCTGTGGCAATGAATTCCACAGATTCACTGTCCTTTCTGCCTGAAGAAATTCCTCCACATCTCAGTTCTGAAGGGGCATCCCTTTATTCTGAGGCTGTGTCCTCAGATCCTAGATCCTCCAAAGGAAACGCACTCTCCACACCCACTCTATCCAGGCCTTTCGGTATTCGGTATTTCCTTCCCCATCCTTCGAACTCCCATCAGACCCAGAGCCATCAAATGTTTCTCATACATTAACCCTTTCACTCATTCTACCTCGTTGTAGAGTATGAAATTTTTTGCAGGGTCCAGGTTTCACTCCAGATTCCAGGATTCCTGTTTCTACTAACCACATGACACTACCTTTTGTTCACTATTGTTCTACCATGCATCATGGGCATGCTATGTTGGCACTGGATTGTATGGTAGAACTTGCTGGTTCTTAATGCAAACAACACATTGTTGTATGTTTCCATGTATTGATCATCATCAGCGATCACTCATAGTTGAGTATGCTTCTCCTGGTGGTTGATCTGGTCACTTGTGGTCCTTGAGATGACTGAAGAGGCTGATCTGTGATCCACAAGTCCTATTGCAGTGTTGGCAGGTGTAGGTCATTGAAGTGGTGGTGGATGTAGCTGTTTGGGTCTTTCCAAGTCTCTCCTTACCTTGATGCCACTTGGTCTCAGTGGCGCGGTAGAGGTATTCAAAGAATGTGGGTAAGTTAATTGGTCATTGTAAATTGTCCTGTGATTAGGCTAAGGTTAAATAGATGGGTTGTTGGTTGGTGCGGCTTATTGGGCCAGAAGGACATGTTCTATGCTGTATCTCTAAATAAAATTATCTTGAATCTACTCTTAATAGGTGCATTTAAAGGCTGGTTTATTCAATAAGCATGTTGTAAATTTTTAAAAAATCCATTGTCCAACGATCAAAGATTTCAAATAATAACCACTTGGATGTGTTATTCCAGGAATGTGGTTTAACAGCAGCTTATCTTTCTAAAGGCATCACAGAAGTAAACTTCAAAAAAAAAATCTCCTTTTAAAGTTGATGGGTGTGGTTTCATGAATGCAGGCTGTGCGGATTTCTCCTGATTCCTAAAGCAGAGGTGGACAGGTTCTTAATTAGTCAGGGCGTCAAAGTTTACAGGGAGAAAGCAGGAGAATGGGATTGCGAGCGATGATAAATCAGGCATGATGGGGTGGTGGAGCAGAGTTAAGCCATTCAGCCCATCGAGTGCTCCACTATTCCATTATGGCTGATTTATTATTCCTCTCAATCCCATTCTGCCTTCTCCCCGTAACCTTTGATTCCCTGACTAAGCAAGAACCTATCATCCTCCACTTTAAATGCACCCAATGACTTAACTTCCACAGATGTCTGTGGCAATGAATTCCACAGATTCACCACCCTCTGGCTAAAGAAATTCCTCCTCATCTTTTCTAAATGGCCATCCCTCTATTTTGAGATTGCACCCTCTGATCCTAGACTTCCCCACTATAGGAAATTTCTTCCCCACATTCACCCTATCGGGGCCATTCAATATTTGTTAGCTTTTAGTGAGATCCCCCATTCTTCTGAATCCTAAAGAATACAGACCCAGACCCATCAAATGCTCCACATGCGTTAACCCTTTCTTTCCCGGGATCACCCTCATGAACCTCCTTTGGACCCTCTCCAATGCCAGCACAGTTTTGACAATTTCCTGCTCACTGGTAATACATATATTTCCCTACAATCAACTACTGTAACTGCCTACATTCCCCACAGTTTTACCCCTTCCCTGCAATGTCATGCCTGTTTAATTCAGTGATGCCGCTTGAGGTTGATAGTAAGGACATAAAAGTTTATGGGGAGAAAGCAGGAGAATGGGGTTGAAAGGGATAATAAATCAGTCATGCTGGAATGGTGAAATAGTCTCAATGGGCCAAATGGTCTAATTTTGCTCCTTTGTTTTGTGGTCTATCTCATGAGTGCATGTTCATGGGCAGAATTGGACTCAATTCTCGCCATCATGGACAAACAGTCTGTCAGTGGATTCATCATAAGGCCAAGGTACCAGAATGTTGCCATTCCCATTAAAATCTTAGTCCTTTGTTGGTTCCCCGAGTTGGGAGAAAATTTCGTATTTGAAGGAGAATGGGTAGGGTAATACTCTTAAATATATTAATGAACATTGGAACATTATAGCAGAGTATAGGCCTATCGGCCCATGATGTCATGCCAACCTTTTAACCTACTATAAGATCAATCTAATTTCTACGTAGTCCTCCATTTTTTTAATCATCCACTGACCTATCTAAGAGTTTCTTAAATACCCTCTATTATTTTATCAATGAATAATGTCAATTATTTTGTTGTTTTAAAACAATTTTTTTTGTAATCATTTTAGGAGAGACATCCAGGAGACAGCAAAAACTATAACGAATGCATACGGCATGAATCTCTCAGAGTAGCTGTTTGTGATATGTTAGATGGCAAGTGTCCTTGCCCAGAAGCACTGAGGTATGTTTATTCCACATGGATTAAGGTGCAATTAGTGAAATTATGTCTCAAGTATTTGATCCAGATGCTTTGTGTAATGGGTCTACTCAATACACTTACTCGGTGCAATTTGCTTGATAATTATGTTGAAGATTGAGAGATTTTAATGAAAAGTAGAAAGATGCTGTTTTTATTGGCTGCAGTCAGTAACCAAGGCTTACAATATTTAGAACATAGTACAGTGCAGCACAGTACAGCCCCTGTTTCCCACAATGTTGTGCTGACCATTTAACCCACTCTTAAGACCAATCTAACCCTTCTGTGTCACATTGCCCTCCATTTCTCTATCTTCTATGTGCCTATCTAAGAGTTTCTTAAATCCACCTAATGTATCAGCCTCTACCACCTCCTCCCATAGGGCATTCTGTGTTTTAAAATAAAACACTTGCTTCTGAGATTCCCACAGAACTATTCTCTAATCACATTGCTATTAGCCATTTCTGCCCTAGGGAAAAGTCTCTGGCTATCTATTCGACCTATGCCTCTTATTACCTTGTACACCTCAAACAAGACCATAAGACGTGGGAGCAGAATTAGGTCATTGAACCCATCGAGTCTAGTCCGCCGTTCAATCATGGCTAATCCTTTTTTTTTACCTTAAGCTCCCTAATCACTTCCGATTCATTACGTAACACCCAATCCATTATAGCTGATCCCCTAGTAGGCTCAACGATGAACTGCTCTAAAAAGCTATTTCTTAAGCATTTTACAAACTCGTTCTCTTGAGATTCATTACCAACCTGATTTTCCCAGTCGACCTGCATATTAAAATCTCCCATGACTACCATTACATTGCCCTTTTGACTCGCCTTTTCTATTTCCTTTTGTAACCTGTGCTTCACCTCCCAGCCAGTGTTGGGAGGCCTGTATATAACTGCCATCAATGTCCTTTTACCCTTGCAGTTTCTTAACTCAACCCACAAGGATTCAACATCTTCCAGTAACTTTGCATCCTCCTTCACTCCAAAGAGAAAAGCCCTAGCTCACTCAAAGTATCCTGACAAAGCATGCTCTCTAATCTAGACAGCCTCCTGGTAAATCTCTTCCACATCCTTCCTAGAATGAGGCGACCAGAGCTGAACACAGTATTCCAACTGTGGTCTAACCAGTGTTGTATAGAGTGGCAACATTTGTTGGAATGTTGAGATAAGGAACTGCTGCATGCTTGTCTTGTGGAAACATGGCTCCAGGACAACATCCCATGCACCATCAATCTTCAGGCCACGCTACTCGGAGATATGCTCATTATTTTGTGACTCTGTTTGCTGCATCGTAACAATGACTGTGTTTTGCACCATGGCTCCAGAGGAACAACTTTTCATATAGCTACATACTTGTGCATGGCTGAATGACAATTAAACTTGAACTTAAGATGGAAATGAGAATATTTAATCAGAGTTGTTGTATTCCGGAATGCATCACCAGAAAGGGTGTAGAAGCTTGTTCAGTGGTGGGAAATTTGTTAGTTCTGTATACCCACAAAAGGACAGGAGACTGGATGGTTCTTCTAAGAGGCCAGCATGATGTTGTGGGGTGAATGGCCTCTTGTGCTCTGTAACTCAAATAGAGGTTATTGAGCACATGGCTTCATTTGGCTCCTCATGCCTGCACCATTCATTGATGTTCTTCCTCACCCCATCTGTCAAGGACCATGTGGTGACATCCTGTGCATCAGCCTCCCCATGTTAAACAAGTCATGCACTGGCATTCTCCATTAAGAGAATCCACCCTAACAGCCCGGATTAAGTCCTGTGGCAATCAGTAAGTGGTGAAGTGGGCAGGAGTGGATCAGCCTCTACAACCACCGGAAGACCCAATAATAGACAATCCCTCAGGAGAACATCATACTCAATTCAAGTGATCGCGCTGTCTCGTGTAGGTGATACCAAAGCATTTAGGTCCGACATCACCAGGTTCAGGAACAGTTATTACCTAACAACCGTCAAGCACCTGAACCAGTGTGGATAACTTCAGTTGCCATTACTTTGAACTGATTTCATATCCTGTGGACTCAACTTTCATGTGGGTGACCTATTAAATGCTCCCAATGACGTGCATCTCAAACAGCCTCTGACAACCAAGTCCAGCTCCCGGCTTTCACTTGTGGCTTAGCTACTAAGTCCAATGGAACCGTTTCTACTGACAAGAGAACAGGCGACTTACTGGCCAGTGGGTTACTGGCGACTTAAAACCAGTCAGTTCGGGCAGATGGGTCTTGTCAGTTGTGGTTGGCAGCTCATCTAACTCTGATCTCAAACCTTCTGCTGCCTTGCTGCTCTACCCACTCATGGGGAAGTGTTCAGGAGTAAACCCTGAGGAAAAGATCCAGAGCTGGAGTCCCTGAGGCTGTCCTACATTGAGTTCAATGCTGACTGGCAACTCCTGCAACACAGCTGGTGACAAACTGTATCAGTCTCTGCCGTTCCTTTGGGTTCATCAGCTGCACGGAGAGGGAGAGCCCGCTGCATGGGCAACAGCTTGCTCTCTGTATCATACTGCCCAGGTTTGCACATCATGTAGACAGCTAACATCCATGGTGTACCCCAACAACATGGGTGCAATTGTGTGGTGCGGGCTGCAGAGATCTTTTACCAAGCTGTATCTCTTAAAAATAACTTCCAAATTATGTAGTCTTCTGACCTATTGCACTCTCTATCTCAAATGCTTCCAAATTGGTTAACCACAGTGCTACTGTCACTGTTACATTAGACATGAATGCCAACTTGGGCACAGCAGGATCCCACAAGAAGCAGTCGACATTTCGGACCGATTCCCTAGCAGGTAAAGGTAAAGACAAATCCTAAATGATTCTTATTATATAAAGCAAAAGGTTAACCAGAGATGAGTAGGTCTCCTTGAGGATAAATATGGTCATCTATGTGTAGAGCCAAAGGTACTGGTTTATTAAAAACTCAAGAGATACTGCAGATGCTGGAAATCCAGAGCAACATGCACACAAAATGCCAGAGGAACTCAGCAGGTCAGACACAGTCTATGGAGAGGGAATAACAAGTCAACATTTCGGGCCATAATCCTCCTTCAGTTCTGACCTGCCAAGTTCCTCCAGAATTTTGTGTTGGCTTACTATTGTTACATATACTAAGATACAGTAAAAAGCTTGTGTTGCATACAGATCAAATCATCACATTGTATTGAAGTAGAATAAGGTAAAACAATAACAATACAGAATAAAGTATAAAAGCTACCCAAAAAGTGTAGTACAGGTAAACAAAAAGTACAAAAGCTTAATAAGGTAGATCGAGAGGCCAAGAGTCCATCTTAGCTTGCAAGCGATCCATTCAAGAGTCTGATGGCAACGGGGCAGAAGGTGTCCTTGACCCTGGTGGTACGTGCTTTCACACTTTTATATGTTCTGCCCAATGGGAGAGGAAAGAAAAGAGAATTCTGGGTTGGGTGGGGTGATGGGCAAAGTCTCAAATTAATATTTCTTGTCTGTATTTACCTTGGGGGTGGGGGGAAGGGCATGGAAACTACTCGGTTTAAGGAAGAAAATAATGTTATCTGCAAACATATTGACATTTCATAAGAGATAGTGGTGTTTAAGTGCATAAAGGTAGTTGAGTCTTCAGAGCCTGAGCAGGTCCATCCTTAGACAGTGTGGGAGGGGAAGGGAAGGAAGTGCTGAAACCTTTGTCAGATGCCATTGTGTCTTCATTAACTGCAGGTGAAGCATTAGAAACTTAAGTTCAAAGTTTAAGTTTAATTGTCATTCAACCATATTTGAATGCAGCCAAATGTAACAGTGTTCTTCTGGGGCTATGGTGCCAAACTCAGTACCAACAGGCGCACGCACAAGGTACACCTACAATGCCTTGAAAAAAGTATTCAGCCCCCACAACAACTTTCATATTTTACTGTTTATTTTCTAAATTTTAAATATACTGAAGAAGGATTTTTTGAGCTAATCTACAGAACATTGTGCATCATGTCAAATCAAAAGAAGCCTGTCAACAATTTACTAAGAACTAAAAGGCTGAAAAGGTGAATTGCTACACTAATTTTCCTCAGGTGTAGTACTGTATATTACCTGACCAACTCACCCAATTTGTTGATACAGAAAATTGGAGGATCTCCTGAATAAGTACCCCATCTCTTTGTAAGGTTCAGCAGTGTAGTTCAACAGACCAAACCAAATGAAGACAAGAGCATTCAAGACAATTCAGGGAAATGATAATGGAGAAGCACAAATCTTTGAGAAGGGTACAAGACCATCTCAAAGGTACTGAACATACAGTGCATTTCGTTGTGAAAAAAATTGGAAAAAATAATGAAACCACACTGCCTAGGTCAGGCTGTCCTTCTAAACTTAGTCGACAGAGAAGAACAACTACTATAGGGGAGGCTACTATGACGCCAGCAGTCACTCTAAGTGAGCTGCAGAAGTCAGTGGCTGCAACTGGACATGAAGTTCATAGCTCTGCAATATCTAAAGCTTTGTATTTATGGAATACTGGCTTAAAAAAAGTATATACTTGCCCATAAGGATTTTGCAAAACATCACTTAGAAGATGATGTAAAGATGTGGTTAGATTAGACTAATATGGAACTTCTTGACCTCAACACTAAGTGGTACTATGTGTGGAGTAAATCTATTACTGTGCATCAGCAGATTATACCATCCCTACTGTAAAGTATAGTGGAGGTATCATCATACAATGGGGATGCTTTTCAGCTGCAGGGACTGGAAAATCTGGTCAGGATTGATGGGAAGATAAATGCTTCTAAAGATAGAGAAATCCTGGATTAAAAACCTGCTAGCCTCTACCAGAAAGCTTTAACTGGGAAGGAAGTTAGTCTTTCAGCAGGACAATGGCCCAAAGCACACTGTCAGAATAACCATGGAGTGGCTTCAAATGAAGAAAATTCTTGAGTGACCCAGTCAGAATCCTGACCATAACCTAATTGAACATCTCTGGCAAGACCTCAATACTGCTGTCCACCACCGCTCCCCAACTAACCTGGCCCAGTTTGAGCAATTTTGCAAGGAGAAATGGGCAAATCTTGCTCCATTGCAATCTGCAAAGATAATAGAGGCTTATCCAAAAAGACTACTGGCTATAATAGCTGCAAGAAGTGGTTCTACTATGTACTGAGCAATGAGGGATGAATGCTTCTGAACTGCTGACATTTCAGTTTTTGAATTTTTAGTTTTTCATGCTTTACAATTTTCCCTGTTTTTTATGGGCTCTATTCTGTAAAAAGGAGCATGTGATAAACAAAAATTCTGAGTTAAATTGATCAACGTCCCTGGTTGTAATACACATTTATGTGAACAAAGGGTTGGGGTCTGAATATTTTTACAAGGCATTGTCATTACGAAAGCAGTAAACATAGTCACACACAAAAAAAGTACAGCCCAATTCCCCGAGTGTCATGTCTTGTAGATTGGTGGTGCATGGGATGTTGTCAGCAAGACCAAACCTGCAGTAATCTGATCATCACGCACCAGTGCAGCTGCAGACGAACATAACCCATCTTGTCTCCCACCGGGTGAACATCGGAGGGTAACACTGATGGAAGGGGTCAACTGCCAACCTTGCATGGACGCCCACCACACCACACCACCTCCAGTGTCTCCTCCCCTGGGCGACAGGAAGGCTGGAGGGTGGCAATTTTATGCATTTATTTAAGAAGGGCTGCAAGGGCAAGATGGGATGCTTATAGATCCAGTGAGCCTTTTATCAAAGGTAAGAACAATGCCAGTGGAGATTGAGAGACTTGCAAAAGGAAGGGCTAATTAGGGGCGGTTGACATGTGTGGGGAAACCTTGCCTCATGTATTTGACGATGCGGGTGGTAAATGTTCTTATGGTGACATCAGCAAGACCTTTGACAAGGCCCCAGTGGTAAACTGCTCCAGAAGACTAGAGTACTTGGGATACAGGCTGATCTAGCCAATCAGATAGAAAATTGGCTTGGTTGTATGAGGTATTGGTTTATTGTCATATATACCATCCTACATTGAAAAGCTTGCCTTGCATACTGGTCATATAGATCAGATCATAACACAGTGCATTGAGGTAAAATAAGATAAAGCAATAACAATACAGAATAAAATGTAACAGCTACCGAAAAGGCGCAGTGCAAATCAAGTTGCTTTTTATTGTCATTTCGTTCATAAACTGCTGGTACAGTACACAGTAAAAATGAAACAACGTTCCTCCAGGACCATGGTGCTACATGAAACAACACAAAACTACACTAGACTACAGACCTACACAGGACTACATAAAGTGCACAAAACAGTGCAGGTATTACAATAATTAATAAATAAACAAGACAATAGGCACAGTAGAGGACAGATTGCAATATAATAATAAATGATATAGATGTCAATCTAGACTCTGGCTATTGAGGAGTCTGATGGCTTGGGGGAAGAAATTGTTACATAGTCTGGTCGTGAGAGCCCGAATGCTTCAGTACCTTTTGCCAGATGGCAGGAGGGAGAAGCGTTTGTATGAGGGATGTGTGGGGTCCTTCATAATGCTGTTTGCATGCGTGGGGTCCTTCAGGATAAACAATGAGTAAGATCATACCAAGGTCGATTGTGAGGTCAAGAGTCCATCATATCATTACAAAAGGTCCATTCAAGAGTCTGATAACAGTGGGGGAGACGCTGTCCTTGATCCTGGTGGTATGTGCTTTCAGGCTTTTGTATCTTCTTCCCTTTGGGAAAGGGGAGGAGAGAGAATGTCCAGGGTGGGTGTGATCTCAGATTTTGCTGGCTGCTCTACTGAGGCAGTGAGAAGTATAGACAGTCCATGCAGGGGAGGCTGGTTCCTGTGATGTGGTGAGAGTTGCTTTTCAGATTGGAATGCTCTGTTCCCTGTTTTAATTTTGTTATACATAGTAATGATTTGGATACGAATTTAGTTATTTTGCAAATGACACCCAAAATTGGTATAGTGAACAGTGAAGAAGGTTGTCTAAGGAACTAAGCCAGAACATACATACATGGTGAATGGCAGGTTCTGCAGAGTGGTGTTGAACAGTTTGAGGGTTTTAAGTACATAACTCTCTGAAAGTGGCGACACAGGTCGAAGGGTGCTGAAGATGACCCCTTCCAGGTAAGGGGTCTGTTTATTCTCCTCCACCACAGATGCTGCCTGACTTGCTGAGTTACACCAGCATTTTGTGCATGTTCTCAAGATTTGCAGCATCTGCAGAATGTCTTCTGTGTGTGGCACATTTGCCCTCATGGGCCATGGCATTGAGTTGAGACGTTGCGTAGCTGTTATACAAAACGGTAGTTACACCACATTTGGAGTATTGGTGCAGGCTTGGTCTCCACCCTATAAAAAGCATGAAAGTGCAGAAAAGATTTGTAAGGACATTGTCTGGACTGGGGGGACTTGAGCTATGAGAGATTGGATAGACTGGGACTGTTTTCCCTGGAACAAAAGAGACTGAGGAGTGATCTTAAAAAATCATTAGGGGCAAAGGTAGGCTGAATAGTCATTGAATTTTTCCTGGGGTGGGGGATAGGTCTAAGATAGGTGGCATAGGTGTAAGATGCAAAGGGAAGGATACGATTGTTCCGGTTAGTGCCAGCTAGGCCCGGTTATTAGGTCATAGTATTACAGCGTAGAAACACACCCATCAGCCCAATCCATCCATGGCCACCAAGGTGCTTGTCTCTGCTAATCTAATTTACATGCGTTTGACCCACGATCCTCTGAACGTTTCCTATCCATGTTTGATTGCGTTATGTCATATGACGTGGGTGATGGTGGTCTTTCCAGGACCATGATTGTTCTTGTCAAATTCTTCTACAGAGGTGGTTTGCCATTGCTACCTTCTGGGGCAGTGTCTTTACAAGACGGGTGACCCCCCCCACCCCCCAGCCATTATCAACACTCTTTAGAGATTTCCTGATCGTGTAACTAGGACTTGTGATCTGCACCGGCTGCTCATACGATCATCCACCACCTGCTCCTACGGCTTCACGTGACCCTGATCGGTGGTCTAAGCAAGTGCCACACCTTGCCCGAGGGTGACCTGCAGGCTAGCGGAAGGAAAGAGCACCTTACACCTCCTTTGATAGAGACATACCTCTAACCCGCCACCCATCCTATCCATGTACCTTCCTAATTGCCTTTTAAGATTGTACCTTAGACTTGCCTCAGATGGTTATAGGGTCTACAGCAGGGGTTCCCAGCCTTTTTTATGCCATGGGGCCCCTCCATTAACCAAGGGTTCCGTGGACCCCAGGTTGGGAACCGCTGATCTAAAGTAATACCGTACAGAAACTGGACCTTCAGCCCAACTCATCCTTGCCCACCAAGATGCACCTCTAAGGTAGTCCCAGGTATAATCACAGTACTTAAAGCAATTGGGAAGGTGATGGATGATGGTTGTACATGTATCCCTGTGTAGGAGAGTTTTTAAAGTGGAAAAGCCGTTGCACTGGGGCAGTTCCACTCCCTCAGAAGTCCGTGTCTAGTGGTAGGAACAAGCGTCACAGACTGGGGTCTTCCTCGGTTACGGTGGATGACCGTGACGACTTCTGTGCCTTCTCATGTCGTTCTCATCCGCCCAGTCCGCCGGAGCTGACGTCACATGCTAGGACAAGCATGTCCCTATCTCACTGGGGTATGAGGCCCACCGGCTACCCTCACCCGGTTTAGCCTGTCTGTCGAAGCGGTGTACCGGGGTGACGTCACATGCTAGGACAGGCATGTCCCTATCTCACTGGGGTATGAGGCCCACCGGCTACCCTCACCCGGTTTAGCCTGTCTGTCGAAGCGGTGTACCGGGGTGACGTCACATGCTAGGACAGGCACGTCCCTATCTCACCGGGGTATGAGGCCCACCGGCAACCCTCACCCAGTTTAGCCTGTCTGTCGAAGCGGTGTACCGGGGTGACGTCACATGCTCGGACAGGCACGTCCCTATCTCACTGGGGTTTGAGGCCCACCGGCTACCCTCACCCGGTTTAGCCTCTGTCGAAGCGGTGTACCGGGGTGACGTCACATGCTAGGACAGGCACGTCCCTATCTCACCGGGGTATGAGGCCCACCGGCAACCCTCACCCGGTTTAGCCTGTCTGTCGAAGCGGTGTACCGGGGTGACGTCACATGCTCGGACAGGCACGTCCCTATCTCACTGGGGTTTGAGGCCCACCGGCTACCCTCACCCGGTTTAGCCTCTGTCGAAGCGGTGTACCGGGGTGACGTCACATGCTAGGACAGGCACGTCCCTATCTCACTGGGGTATGAGGCCCACCGGCTACCCTCACCCGGTTTAGCCTGTCTGTCGAAGCGGTGTACCGGGGTGACGTCACATGCTAGGACAGGCATGTCCCTATCTCACTGGGGTATGAGGCCCACCGGCTACCCTCACCCGGTTTAGCCTGTCTGTCGAAGCGGTGTACCGGGGTGACGTCACATGCTAGGACAGGCATGTCCCTATCTCACTGGGGTATGAGGCCCACCGGCTACCCTCACCCGGTTTAGCCTGTCTGTCGAAGCGGTGTACCGGGGTGACGTCACATGCTAGGACAAGCATGTCCCTATCTCACTGGGGTTTGAGGCCCACCGGCTACCCTCACCCGGTTTAGCCTCTGTCGAAGCGGTGTACCGGGGTGACGTCACATGCTAGGACAAGCATGTCCCTATCTCACTGGGGTATGAGGCCCACCGGCTACCCTCACCCGGTTTAGCCTGTCTGTCGAAGCGGTGTACCGGGGTGACGTCACATGCTAGGACAAGCATGTCCCTATCTCACTGGGGTTTGAGGCCCACCGGCTACCCTCACCCGGTTTAGCCTCTGTCGAAGCGGTGTACCGGGGTGACGTCACATGCTAGGACAAGCATGTCCCTATCTCACTGGGGTATGAGGCCCACCGGCTACCCTCACCCGGTTTAGCCTCTGTCGAAGCGGTGTACCGGGGTGACGTCACATGCTAGGACAAGCATGTCCCTATCTCACTGGGGTTTGAGGCCCACCGGCTACCCTCACCCGGTTTAGCCTCTGTCGAAGCGGTGTACCGGGGTGACGTCACATGCTAGGACAAGCATGTCCCTATCTCACTGGGGTATGAGGCCCACCGGCTACCCTCACCCGGTTTAGCCTGTCTGTCGAAGCGGTGTACCGGGGTGACGTCACATGCTAGGACAAGCATGTCCCTATCTCACTGGGGTTTGAGGCCCACCGGCTACCCTCACCCGGTTTAGCCTCTGTCGAAGCGGTGTACCGGGGTGACGTCACATGCTAGGACAAGCATGTCCCTATCTCACTGGGGTTTGAGGCCCACCGGCTACCCTCACCCGGTTTAGCCTCTGTCGAAGCGGTGTACCAGGGTGTGGCTGCTGTGGTGTGCAGACAGATACTCGGAGCCACGGGTGAGAGCTGAGTGTCCGGTGGGGACCAAAGGTGAATGAGCTGCCCCGGAATGGACACGACAAGAAGTGCCTTCACCAGAGGTGCTACCCCTCCCTGGATACCCCGTACACTATAGTAAAATCAATGAACAACCACACCAACTGTTTTACCCCCCCCGCCCCCATCGTCTTCATGCTTACTGTCCCTTTTAGCAACATGCAAAGCCCCTTTCTTTTAATTCATACTGTCTTCCATTTCTTCTGCTCAGACAGGTCTGCTTTTCCCACTGGGTTTTTATAAAATGTATAGAATATACACTCTGTGGCCACTTTATGAAGGGGAAGCAGCCAGATTGAGAAGGAGCGAGGGGAGTGAAGTGAGAAGCTGGGAGGTGACAGTGGAAAAGGCTATCTCACCGGGGTATGAGGCCGCTGGCCTGTGGTGTGCAGACGGAGCCACGGGTGAGAGCTGAGTGTCCGGTGGGGACCAAAGGAATGGACAAGACAAGAGGTGCCTTCACCAGAGGTGCTACCCCTCCCTGGACACCCCGTACACTCCAATAGGGAAGATACATGGATAGGAAGCATTCAGAGCAATGTGTATCAAATGCATGTAAATTAGATTGAGGGAAACAGGCATCTTGATGGCCATGGATGGATTGGGCTGATGGGTGTGTTTCTATGCTGTAATACTATGACTTTATAGCTGGGCCTAGCTGGCACTAACTGGAACATTAGGCTTCCTTTGGCAGCAGCTCAGTGGCAGTGATTAACATTTACAGTAATTCAGCTGTAAGATGTATTCAATTCTGTTCTGTTTAGAAATACTACAGATGTGACATAAACTAAAGAGTGATTGTTTTCCTTTCACTCAGAAGCGTGATGGAGAAATCTTTCATGGAGTTCTACGATTTCTATGAACTGTCCTGTAAGGATCGGCTTCATCTGCAGGGGCAAACCATGCAGGTAACATAATTTTACTTGCTCCTGTTCATCTCAACTAAACAAAATTTGCTCCTGAACATTCTCTATCCCAGTTCCTGGTTACAACTCTCATTGACAAAATAATGGCTTACTTTATACACGTGAGATTCTGCAGATGCTGGAGATTGAGAGGGACTGGAGGAACTCGGCAGGTCAGGTGGCATCTATGGAGAGGCATAATTCGCTGAACAAGTTACGAGCCCATGGTATTACAGGAAAGTTACTGGCGTTGTTAGAGCATTGACTGATGGGTAGGAGGCAGCAAGTGGGAATAAAAGGATAATTTTCTGGTTGGTTGCCAGTGACTAGTGGTGTTCTGCAGGCATCGGTGTTGGGACCACTTATTTTTATGCTGTATATAAATGATTTAGATGATGGAATAGATAGCTTTGTTGCCAAGTTTGCAGATAATATGAATATTGGTGGAGGGGCAAGAAACAGGTAGGCTGCAGAAGGACTTGGATTAGGAGAATGGGCAAGAAAGTGGCAAATGAAATACAATATTGGAAAATGCATGGTCATGCACTTTAGAAACATAGAAAACATACAGCACAATACAGCCCCTTCAGCCCACAAAGCTCTGCCGAACATGTCCCTACCTTAGAACTACCTGGGCTTTACCCATAGCCCTCTATTTTTCTAAGCCCCATGTAGCCATCCAGGAGTCTCTTAAAAGACCTCATCGTATCCGCCTCCACCACCGCTGCTGGCAGCCCATTCCGCGCACTCACTGCGTAAAAAAAATTTACCCCTGACATCTCCTCTGTACCTACATCCAGGTACTTTGATAGTAGAAATAAATGTATGGACTATTTTCTAAATGGGAAGAAAATCCAGGAATCTGAGATGCAGAGGGACTTGGGAGCCCTTGTGCCGAACACCCTGAAGCTGAACATTCAGGGTAGAGTCAGTGACGAGGAAGGCAAATGCAGTGGTAACATTCATTTCTAGAGGTCTAGAATACAAGAGCAGGGATGTGATGCTGTGGGTTTATAAGGCACTGGTGAGGCCTCACCTTGAGTATTGTGAACAGTTTTGAGCTCCTCACCTAAGAAAAGATGTGCTGGCACTGGAGAGGTTCAGAGGAGGTTCACAAGGATGATTCTGGAATGAAGAGTTATCATATGAAGAATGTTTGATGGCTCTGGGTCTGTACTTACTGAAATTTAGAAGGATGAGGGGTGATCTCTTTGAAACCTTTCGAATGTTGAAAGGCCTAGACAGTAGATTTGGAAAGAATGTTTTCATGGTGGGGGAGTCCAGGACAAGAGGACACAGCCTCAGGTTATAGGGACATCCATTTAAAATAGATGTGGAGAAATTTCTTTAGCCAAAGAGTGGTGAATTTGTGGAATTTGTTGCCACGTGCTGTGGAGGTTAGGTTGTTGGGTGTAACTTTTTTTAAATTTAATTTTTATTGAAGGAATGACACAATACAGAATATGTAATACATTACATTTTCCTTCATTTTGCTTTTATATCTTATCCCTAAACAAACCTCCCCTCACCCGCCCTCCCTGAACATACCACGGCAGCTAATGTATTTACAGTACTACACTTCACAAATACCAGTGTGGACATTTCACAGCCATACCCCCTCACTACTGCAAGACGAAGGCCCACACACACCCACAACACGTCAGATGATCCAGAATACACTCGTATTACAATTCATCAACCACCCTGTGAGGTAAACCATATGCGTGTTAAAAGGGAGGCAACTTCCCAAGTACATTCAAATGTCCTCAATTAGTAGGTAAATCCTTAAGACTCCCAAAATATGACAGGAAAGGTCCCCATTTCGAATAGAACTTTTTCACAGACCCTCTGAGTAAATTTAATCTTTTCTAGTTACAGAAAAAACATTACGTCCTCTAACCAAGCAGCAGCAGATGGGGGAGTGGCAGATTTCCAGACCAGCAAGGTTCTCCTATGGGCCAAAAGCGATCTAAATGCAATGATATCCGACTGGCTTGCATTTAAACCCAAAACATCATCTGCCACACCAAATACAGCTATAAGCGGGCAAGGTCTCAGTGTCACCCCCAAAGCCTCACCGATAATTTTAAAAACCAGTGCCCAATAGCCATCAAGCCGAGGGCAAGACCAAAATGCATGCACTAAACCAGCCGGAGAGAAGGAACACCTGTCACAGCCAGCATCTGTCCCGGGATATATGTTAGCAAGCCTTAAGAGCCTTATATATAAGAGCCTTAAATGTACCCTGTGTAAAACTTTAAATTGTATGAGCCCCAGTCTCGCTCATGATGACGAGGAATGAACCCTATTCAATGCTTTTGCCCAATATTCCTCAGCCAGATCCATACCAAGATCATCATCCCACCTAGTCTTAGTTTTGTTTAGATCTTGAACTTCCAAAGACATCAGCTGAGAGTATAGTACAGGGATCAGCCCTTTATTATTAAAGCTAAGGGTGAGTTTTTCCCACAACATAGCAGGTGGTAGATCAGGAAAAGAGGGAAATTTTTCCTTGACGAAGTGGCGAATCTGCAGGTATTTTTAAAAACAATGATGGCGGAAGGCTGTATTTACTGCACAGGTTATCAAAACTATCAAATATATTATCAGTGTACAAATCCTTAATGCACATAAGACCATTCAAACCCCATCGTCTAAAGACTGAATCAAGTGTAGAGGGAACCATAGAACCATTTTTCTCCCTAGTCCCACTGACCTGCACCTGGGTCATATCCCTCCAAACCCCTCTCGTCCATGTACCTGTCCAAGTTTTTCTTAAATGTTAAAAGTGAGCCTGAATTTACTACTTCATCTGGCAGCTCATTCCACACTCCCACCACTCTCTGTGTGAAGAAGCCCCCCCACTAATGTTCCCTTTAAACTTTTCCCCCTTCACCCTTAACCCATGTCCTCTGGTTTTTTTCTCCCCTGGCCTCAGTGGAAAAAGCCTGCTTGCATTCACTCTATCTGTACCCATCATAATTTTATACACCTCTATCAAATCACCCCTCATTCTTCTACGCTCCAGGGAATAAAGTCCTAACCTATTCAACCTTTCTCTGTAACTCAGTTTCTCAAGTCCCAACAACATCCTTGTAAACCTTCTCTGCACTCATTCAACCTTATTAATATCCTTCCTGTAATTCGGTGACCGAAACTGCACACAATACTCCAAATTCGGTCTCACCAATGTCTTATACAACCTCACCATAACATTCCAACTCTTACACTCAATACTTTGATTTATAAAGGCCAGTGTACCAAAAGCTCTCTTTATGACCCTATCTACCTGTGATGCCACTTTTAGGGAATTACATATCTGTACTCTCAGATCCCTCTGTTTTACTGCACTCCTCAGTGTCCCACCATTTACCTTGTATGTTCTACCTTGGTTTGTCCTTCCAAAGTGCAATACCTCACACTTGTCTGCATTAAATTCCATCTGCCATTTTTCAGCCCATTTTTCCAGCTGATCCAAGTCCCTCTGCAAGCTTTGAAAACCTTCCTCACTGTCCACTACACCTCCAATCTTTGTATCATCAGCAAATTTGCTGATCCAGTTTACCACATTATCATCCAGATCATTGATACAGATGACAAATAACAATGGACTCAGCACTGATCCCTGTGGTACACCACTAGTCACAGACCTCCACTCAGAGAAGCAATCCTCCACAACCACTCTCTGACTTCTCCCATTGAGCCAATGTCTAATCCAATTTACTACCTCACCATGTATACCTAGTGACTGAATCTTCCTAACTAACCTCCCATGTGGGACCTTGTCAAAGGCCTTACTGAAGTCCATGTCGACAACATTCACTGCCTTCCCCTCATCCACTTTCCTGGTAAACTCCTCCTCGAAAAACTCTGATCGGTCGGTTAAACATAACCTACCACGCACAAAGCCATGTTGACTGTTTCTAATAAGTCCCTGTCTATCCAAATACTTGTAGGTCCTATCTCTTAGTACTCCTTCCAATAATTTTCCTACTACTGACATCAAACTTACTGGCCTATAATTTCCCGGATTACTTTTAGAACTTTTTTTAAACAATGGAACAATATGAGCTATCCTCCAATCATCCGGCACCTCACCCGTAGGTACCGACATTTTAAATATATCTGCCAAGGCCCCTGCAATTTCAACACTAGTCTCCTTCAAGGTCCGAGGGAATACCCTGTCAGGTCCTGGGGATTTGTCTACTCTGATTTGCCTCAAGATAACAAGCACCTCCTCCTCTTCAATCTGTATAGGTTCCATGACCTCACTACTTGTTTGCCTTATTTCCATAGGCTCCATGCCAGTTTCCTTAGTAAATACAGACGCAAAAAAAACCATTTAAGATCTCCCCCATTTCTTTTGGTTCCATGCATAGCCAATCCCTCTGATTTTCGAGGACCAATTTTATCCCTTACTATCCTTTTGCTTTTAATATACCTGTAGAAGCTCTTTGGATTATCCTTCACCCTGACTGCCAAAGCTACCTCATGTCTTCTTTTAGCCCTCCTGATTTCTTTCTAAAGTATTTTTTTGCACTTTATATTACTTGCACCTTATTTGCTCCCTGTTTCCTATGCATGTCATACATCTTTCTTCTTCGTCAGAGTTCCAATATCCCCGGAGAATCAAGGTTCCTTATTCTTATTCACTTTGCCTTTAATCCTGACAGGAACATACAAACTCTGCACTCTCAAAATCTCTCCTTTGAAGGCCTCCCACTTACCAATCACATCCTTGCCAGAGAACAACCTGTCCCAGTTCCCGATCTAAATTCTCTACCTCCTCTGGTTCAAGAGTTGGTATTTCCAAATTATCTAAAAACATTCCATATTTGTTATATCTGAGGGAAACTCTGAGGTATACAGAGAGGAATAAAATGCTGCAAAGATGAATGGATTGCTTGTGAAGTTTTGGTGCGTGTCTCTTATCTGGAGAATAAGTCGTGATGCAGCTTGATGCTTCAACTGATGAGCCATAAGCCGACTCGTCTTGTCACCATATTCATAATAGAGGCCACGTGTCTTAAGAATTCATTGTTCTGATAGGTTTGTAGATAGAAGATTAAACTTCGCTTGCAAATCAGCCCGGCTTTTATATAATTCCGCAGTGGGTGCCTCAGGATATTGCCTATCCAGGTCCAAAATAGATTGCAATAACACTTGCATTCCCTTCCCACGTTCTTTATTGGCATGTGAAGTATAAGATATTATTTGACCCCTCAAGTAGGCTTTTAAAGTTTCCCAAAGTAAAGAGTATGATATCGACTCAGTTTTGCTAGTCTCAAAGAATGTGTCCAAAATTTCTCATTGGAAAGCAAAAGGGGGTTAAGTCGCCACAGAGGCCATTCTCTAAAGGGAAACATAGGTCTAGTTTCACGGGCGAGTGATCAGATATAACTATAGCAGTGTACTCAATTTGTCTAATCATTGGTATCAAGAAGCTATCTTTAAAGAAGTAGTCTAAGAAAGAGAATTGCCTAACCGATGGATTCAAAAATCTCCAAGGATCCATATAACCATTTTGTTGCATAAACATCGAGAAGACCTTTGCTATACCAGTAGATGTTTCCCTAGAGCTAGACCTATCACGTAGTGGGTCAATAGCACAATTCAAATCTCCTGAAAAGATTAGCTGGTGTGTATTCAGGTTAGGTATTTATTACAACACCTTATTTGCAAAGTGGACGTCATCCCAATTAGGGGCATAAACATTTACCAAAATGACAGATATCTGAAAGAGAGATCCAGAGACTATAATAAAGGGACCATTAGGGTCACTGATTACATCAGATGGTGTAAACTGAATTCTTTTGGTGATTAATATTACCCCCCCCCCCCCCCCCCCCAGGACCTGCTATTAAATATGGAATGAAAAACCTGACTAATCCATGCTTTACGGAGTCTATTATGGTCTTCCACTTTTAAGTGAGTCTCTTGTAGAAATAGTATAATTTTAATTGTTTCAGATGAGAGAAAACTTTAGCTCTCTTAACAGGACCATTGAACCCCTTTACATTCCAAGAAATAACCCTCACAGGGTGGCCTCCGTCAGCAGCACTCATGTTAACCAGATCAAAAGACACACAGGGCCCACAATCCAAAATGGTGCGAGGGCACAAGCTGCACACAATAACGCACAATGAAAAGAAAGTCTGGCCAATCCATAACTCACAAAAGAATAAGCTGCCATGGTAATCCCCCAGAACACTCCCCCCGCCCCTTTACACCAACAAGAAAAAACAATTAACGCACTAGACCTAGATCTACCTCCCCAACTGAGGATGATCGTATACAAAAAACTTCCAAAGCATTCCCCATACAAGCAAAATTTTCATTCTAATCTACGGTGGCTCCCCTCCTTAAAATTTGTACAATTGTTTTTTCTACCTTTAATGTATATAGGCTAAAGATAACTCAGGTCAAGCAAAGCATTAAAAACAAAAAAAAACTAGGAAACTAAACACCAGAGATGCAAATCCCAAATATTCATATTTTGCTGGTTGAAAGTTTTTGTTAATCAGATTCTGCAGCATAGCAATTCGACCGGATCGCATTCCACAAATTAAACTGGAAAAAATGAACAAAGAAATGAATTGCGAAAATT
The DNA here is from genome assembly GCF_030144855.1 of Hypanus sabinus. NCBI lineage: Eukaryota > Metazoa > Chordata > Chondrichthyes > Myliobatiformes > Dasyatidae > Hypanus > Hypanus sabinus. The sequence continues at coordinate 118,403 of NW_026781526.1, read as the reverse complement.
AAGTTTGCTTCAGTGGGAGACCCCTTCAATGCTGCTTGAATAACCTAATAAAATGTCATCGCTCTTCTCATTATTCTTCTCTCCGGTGTGTATTTTAAAACTCTTTGACCGCTTCTGGTGTATCAAAATAATGCTTTTTACCTTCATGGATGACCCGGAGCCGGGCAGGATACAAGTGGCCGAACCTGACCCCTCTCTTGTAAAGCAGAGATTTCACCTCCTTGAACGCTGCTCGTTTTCTCCCCAGCTCCGCACTAAAATCTTCATGAAAAAACACGCAATGTCCGCGGAAATATAGTTCTATCTATTGATGATGCATTGCTTATCTTGAAAGAAGTGAAAGAGAACCAGGAGCATTCTTGGTCTCGTTTGCTTGGCTTCGGGGGGGCGCCAGATAGTTTAGGCCCGACTCGGTGAGCGCACAAAAGCATGAGTGGCCTTGGGAAGAGATTTGTCCCCAGCACTTCGTCAAAAAACTCGGTCATAAATTTAATAGGGTCCAAACTTTCCAAATTTTCAGGAATGCCGAGCACTCTCAAATTGGATCTCTGCGACCGATTTTTGAGGTCATCTAGCTTCCCCTCAGTAATGCATTTTTGCTCTGCAACGCTGCAGTGGCGGCTTCAGCACTCACCAATCAGTCACTGTAATCATTCAGGCCATCTTCAACCTCACGAATGCGTTCATTGTGCGACTCGTAATAGGACATAATTTGTTCCATGGCAGCATTCACTGGTGACAAGGCATCTTCAAGTTCTCTTTTTAGGGCAGAATGCACCGCTTGCGTCATGTCAGTAAGAAGTACTAAATGAAGCCTCTCCAGGTCATCGGGTAGCGCAGGTACAGCACCGTGCAACGGCGCCATTACCATAACATCAGCTTTCTTGCTCGAGGCTTCACTATCTTTTTCCCCAGTTTAACTTCGAAGGTGCATTTTATTTGCCAGTTCAGTGTCCAGCAAAGTCCCAGGTTGTTCACAATGTTAAATATTCAGTAATCTTGAGCATCCGGCAAAGATAAACAGGTAGATTTTCAATAAAAATCGGGAGCCACACTCACATGCACCTGACTCACTCCATGCTCCTCGTTAGGTGTATCTAAGACGGCAATTGACAGGTTCTTGATTGGACATGGCATCAAAGGTTACGGGGAGAAGGCCGGGGAGTGGGGGGAAATGAGGATCAGCCATGATTGGATGGCGGAGCAGACTTGATGGGCCAAATTACCTTATTCTGCTCCTATGTCTTATGGTTTACGTTTTGGGCCGCGATCCAGAATGTCTTTTGTTTATCCCCACCATAAATGCTGCTGATTGGCTGAGTTCCTGTAGTATTTTGTGATTTTTGTTATTCCTAAATCTTTTATCTTGGACACTTTTCCTGTATCCACCGTCAACCTTTTCTTTGAACATTGAATTTACGATAAATTCTTCAGACTGTTTTCCTTTTTCCCTTTCCTTTCCCATCTATTCTCATTCCTCCAGTTTTCTTCCCTTTTCCTTTACTCCTCCACTCCCACCCCCCCCCCCCGGTTCATCCACCCTCACCCATCGAATCCTCTCCCACATCTGGTACATTTGCCTTTCACCTCCACTTAAATTGTTCCCACTCTCATCTTCCGTGCTTATCGGATTGCAGCATGTGCAACAACCTTTGTTACCAGGCCTTCCTCCTCAGGGGAGTTGCAAATACGATATCATCTTGGTTGTATAATTAGAATTGGACTCCATTTTACATCTGGTGCATGACCATCTCGAATATTTTAGGTGAGGCAAGTCATTTTGGTAAATTATTCTGATTCAGACGACCTTGAGGAGGCCAACCAGCAACCCTTTTGCTTCTAATGTATTTAGAAAAGGTTCCAGGAATTTCCTTAACCCTGTTTGCAGAGGCCATTTCACTTCCTCTTCTCATCCTTTTTGCTTCTTTCTGATGAGTCCAGATGAAGGTTCACAGCCCAAGTCATGTATTGTTTACTCATTTCCATAGATACTGATCGAAAGGGGATAATTACACTCTATTTCACTTCCCCCTTCATTGAAATGTTTCCACAACTTATGGACTCACAAGGACTCTTCACCTCATGTTCTTGATATTTATTATTATTTCTTTCTGTATTTGCACAGTTTGTCTTCTGCACACTGGTTGAACGCCCAAGTCAGTGATTTTATGGATCTATTGAGTATGCCCACAAAAAAATTAATCTCAGGATTGCACAGTTACAAGAAAAAGTTTGTGAACCCTTTGCAATTACCTGATTTTTTGCACTGGTTACTTATAAAATGTAGTCTGATCTTCATCCAAGTCACAATAATAGACAAACACAACCTGCCTAAACTAATAAAACACAAACAATTGTACTTCTCATCAATACTGCGTAGACCATTTAAACAATCACAGTCCAGGTTCAGAGTATGTGACTCTCTGGGGGTAATGCCTTCTACAAAAGCTATTTGGACTCAGGTGTTCCAATCAATGAGATGAGATTGGAGGTGTGGGTTGTAGAGGTGCCCTATGGTACCTACTCTTCTCATGAAGGATCTGTTTATGTGCACCATGCCTCGATCAAAACAACTTTCAGGGGGCCTTAGAAGAAGAAGAAGTGTAGAGATGCATTGAAGGATGCAGCAAGATAATGATTTGAAACGCAAGAATAAATCAACAACAGAATGATTTAAAAAGAAGAAAATTTGTGTTTTGGAATGGCCAATTCATAGTTCAGACCTTAACCAAATTAAGATGCTGTGGCATGACCTGAAGAGGGCTGTTTATACAAAGTATCCCAGAAATATTGATGAACTGAAACAGTTTTGTATGGAGGAGTGTTCTGAAATTCCTCCTCACCATTGTGCAAGCCTGATCAGCAGCTACAGGAAATGTTTGGTGGAGGTTATTGCCACTAAAGGAGGTTTTATCAGTTATTAAATACAAGTGTTCACATACTTTTTCCAGCCTGGACTGTGAATGATCAAACAACGTGTTCAATAAAGACAAGAAAAGTGCAATGGTTTGTGTGTCATTGGTTTAGGCAGATTGTGTTTGTCTATTATTGTGATTGTGGTTTTTTTTCTGTATTTCATGGCTATCTGGAGAAGACAGATAACAGAGTTGTACATTCATACTTTGACAATAAAATAAACCTTTGAACCCTCAATGCAAACATTTCTTCAGAACCGTCAGTGATTCATTGGTGCAGTGACTGAGGTTGACTCCTGCTTTCTGAATGTGTAGCTAAAATCTGCCATTAGCAACCACTGCAAAGAGAAATCAGTGGCAAAACAATAACAGGTTTAAAAGTAACCATATTAACCCCTTCCTAGCGCGCTTCCCAAATGTGTTGTCATCTCTCAGTCCTGCACTCATCTGTGTTGGAGACATTGTCATTGGGAAGGGGAGCACTTGAACAGTAGACATAGGAGCAGAATTAGGCCATTTGGCTCATGAAGTATGCTCTGCCATTCCATCATGGCTGACTGATTATCCTCCTTAATCCCATAACCTTTGTTCCCGTAACCTTTCACACCTTTACTAATCAAGAATCTGTTCATCTCTTCTTTGAACATATCTGATGATTTGGCCTCCTTGGCCATCTATGGTGATGAATTCTGCAGATTCACTATCCAGTGGCTGAAGAAGTTCGTCCATCTCTGTTCTAAAGGGGCGTCCTTGTATTCTGAGCTGTGCCTTCTGGTCCTAGATTCCTCTACTATATGAAACACCCTCTCCACATCCACTCTGTCTGTGTCCTCTGGTCCTAGACTCCCCTACTATAGGAAACGTCCTCTCCACATCCACCCTATCTGTGTCCTCTGGTCCTAGACTCCCCCACTATAGGAAACATCCTCTCCACATCCACTCTATCTGTGTCCTCTGGTCCTAGACTATAGGAAACATCCTCTCCACATCCACCCTATCTGTGTCCTCTGGTCCTAGACTGCTCTACTATACGAAACATCCTCTCCACATCCACTCTATCTGTGTCCTCTGGTCCTAGACTCCCCCACTATAGGAAACATCCTCTCCACATCCACTCTATCTGTGTCCTCTGCTCCTAGACTGCCCCACTATAGGAAACATCCTCTCCACATCCACTCTATCTGTATCCTCTGGTCCTAGACTCCCCCACTATAGGAAACATCCTCTCCACATCCACCCTATCTGTGCCCTCTGGTCCTAGACTATAGGAAACATCCTCTCCACATCCACCCTATCTGTGTCCTCTGGTCCTAGACTGCTCTACTATACGAAACATCCTCTCCACATCCACTCTATCTGTGTCCTCTGGTCCTAGACTCCCCCACTATAGGAAACATCCTCTCCACATCCACTCTATCTGTGTCCTCTGCTCCTAGACTGCCCCACTATAGGAAACATCCTCTCCACATCCACTCTATCTGTATCCTCTGGTCCTAGACTCCCCCACTATAGGAAACATCCTCTCCACATCCACCCTATCTGTGCCCTCTGGTCCTAGACTCTCCCACTATAGGAAACATCCTCTCCACATCCACTCTATCTGTGTCCTCTGGTCCTAGACTGCTCTACTATATGAAACATCCTCTCCACATCCGCTCTGTCTTGTCTTTCAATGTTTCAAAGGTACATTTAATGTCAGAGAAAAGTATACAATATACATCCTGAAATACCTTTTCTTCATAACCATCCACAAAAACACAGGAGTGCCCCCAAAGAATGAATGACAGTTAAATGTTAGCACCCCAAAGCCCCCCCAGCTCCCCCTCCCACGCGTAAGCAGCAACAATGCAACAGCCCCCCCTCCCCCATCCCCCATCAGCAAAATAAAATCCACACTCACCACCAAGCTACTCAGGCTTGTAGTACCCCCCCCCCCCCCCCCAGGACTACTCGTTCACCCAGTATTCGGCATACCACAGGCTCTCCCTCTAATAAGGGGAAAAGAGATGTCTCTGTTTCACAGCAAGAGGGGAGGCATAACAAACAATTCACTGATTTATGATGTCAAAAGTCTGTTGCGTTGCTTTTTCCGAGCTCTGTGCCCAAAGAACTCAGGTCTCTGGGCACACAGCCAGCTCACTGCTTACGATCTTCCGTCTCCCACGACACACTGGATTCCTGCAGAGGCACTGACCTTCGTTCTGCCCGTCTCCAGAACCACAAGATCCTGGAACTCCGAAGGTGAGCTCATCTCCTAGACCGCATCCTTGGCATATTGAATAACGGCCAGTCGTGAAACCCTGAGAGCTGAGCGGGTCCCGTTCCCGCAAGAAACTGAAGTCAGCGTGTAACTCCAGGTCAGGGTCTTCAAAAGAATCCTAAGGGGGAAGAGTAGAGATGGAAGAAGAGCTGTTTCCGAAGATGCAAACAAAGGAGTCGCCGTTAGGTGCCATTTCCCCCCTCTTTCTTCTAAACCCCAATGTGTATAGGGTCAGAGTGATTAAGTGCTCCTCGTATGTTAACCCTTTCATTCCTAGGATAATTCTTGTGAACCCCTTTGGACTCTGTCCAATACCAGCACATCCTTCCTTAGATTAGAGCCCCAAAACTGCTCTCAATACTCCAAGTGCAGTCTGACCAGTGCCCTAAAAAGCTTCAGCATTCAATCCTACTTTTATATTCTCTTGTTGTCCTCTTGAAATGAATGCTAACATTACATTTCCCTTCCTTAGCAATACATGATTACACCCATGTTTGTATCAAGGAGCAGTGCAGCCTGGAAAGTGGCTGGTAAATCCTCTGAACCTTCCCTGTGCAAATAGTTCTTCACAGCTAGAGATTCGCCATTCTCTGAGAGAAAATACTGCCTTATAACTCAAAGTCTTAAGTATTTTTTTTATCAAAGTATGAATATATCACCATGTACATCCTGAGATTCATTTTCTTGCAGGCATTCACAGTAAAACAAAGAAATAGAACAGAATCAATAAAAAAGCACACAGTGTGCAAATGTAAAGAAAACAAATAATAAGTAAATAATACTGAGGACATTGCAGAGACCTTGAAAATGAGTCTGTAGGGTGAGTTCAGTGGTGAGGTGAGTGAAGTTTTCCATGCTGGTTCAGGAGCCCGATGGTTGAGGGGGGTAGTCACTATTCCTGAACCTGGTGGTGTGGGTCCTGAGGCTCCTGTACCTCCTTCCTGACAGTTGAGGGGTAATAACTGTTCCTGAACCTGGTGGTGTGGGTCCTGAGGCTCCTGTACCTCCTTCCTGATGGTTGAGGGGTGATAAGTGTTCCTGAACCTGGTGGTGTGGGTCCTGAGGCTCCTGTACCTCCTTCCTGATGGTTGAGGGGTGATAAGTGTTCCTGAAGGTGGTGGTGTGGGTCCTGAGGCTCCTGTACCTCTTTCCTGATGGTTGAAAGGTAATAACTGTTCCTGAACCCAGTCATATGGGCCCTGAGGCTCCTGTACCTCCTTCCCCAGTGAGAAGAGAGTATGGTCTGGACGGTGGGGTTCCTTGACGATGGATGCTGCTTTCCTGCTACAATGCTCCGAGTAGATGTGCTCAATGGTGGTGAGGGCTCTGCCTGTGATGGATCACTTCAAGAGCATTTATCCATTATACAGCTCTACGAACTAAATAAAAGTGTAGAAGGGATAAGCAGAGTGACTGTTGTCAGGAGTAGGCCAGTGGCAAGAGTAGAAGTGACCGGCTTTGACTCAAAAAGAGGCGTCAGTTCAGGTAAAGTGTCTGTTAAGGTTTCTTTCTGTTTTTTATTTTCCTTCTCTTACTGTACCATTTAAATAGCTGCGGTGTGCTCTTCGTGCTGGATGTTGGAGAACTTGGAGAACCAGGGTGTCCTGGGGAACTACATCTGCGTGAAGTGCATCCGGCTGCAGCTCCTTGAAGACCATGTTAGGGATCTGGAGCAGCAGCTGGATGACCTTCAGCTTGCATGGGAGAATGAGGATATAATTGATCAAAGTTACAGGGAGGTAGTCACCCCGAAGGCGAGTAACAGGGTGACCGTCAGGGGAAATGGAAATAGGCAGTGACAGCAGAGCCCCCTGCGGCCATTCCCCTCAAAAACAAGTATACTGCTTTGGATACTGTTGTGGGGGCTGACCTCCCAGGAGAATGCCACAGCGACCGGGTTACAGGTACTGAGCATGGATCGGTGGTGCAGAATGGAAAGAGAGAAGAAGGGGGCGGTAGTGATAGGGGACTCGAAAGTGAGGGGAACAGACGGGAGATTCTGTGGACATGAATGGGACACCCGGATGGTATGTTGCCTCCCAGGCGCCAGGGTCAGGGATGTCTCAGATTGTGCCCACAACATTTTGCAGAGAGGGGGGAGCAGCCAGATGTTTTGGTACAGATTGGTACCAGTGGCATAGGAAGGAAAAGCAATGAGGTCCTGAAGAGAGAATTTAGAGAGCTAAGTAGACAGCTGAGAAGCAGGACCTCCCAGGTAGTAATTTCTGGATTGCTGCCTGTGCCACGTGTCAGTGAGGGTGGAAACAGGATGATTTGGTAGATAAATGTGTGGCTGAGAAGCTGGTGCAGGAGGCGGGCTTCAGGTTCTTGGATAATTGGGATCTCTTCTGGGGGAGGTATGACCTGTTCAAAAGTGACGGGTTGCACTGAACCCAAGGGGGACCAATATTCTCACAGGCAGGTTTGTTAGAGCTGTTGGGGACAGCTTAAACTAACTTTGCAGAGGGGTGGGAACTGGAGTGAAGAGACTCAGGAAAGGACCGATGGTTTAAAAAAAAAAGGTAAAAATAGCAGGTGATGGAACTTAGATGCAGCCGACAGGCTGAGTATCAAATCATTAGGGATGCAGAGTCAGTAAGGATAGCAAATATGGGGTACTTAAGGTGTTGTATTTAAATGCATGTAGTATAACCATATAACAAGTACAGCACGGAGACAGGCCATCTCAGCCCTTCTAGTCCGTGCCAAACGCTTACTCTCACCTATTCCCACTGACCTGCACTCAGCCCATAACCCTCCATTCCTTTCCTGTCCATATACCTATCCAATTTTTTTCTAAATGACAAAATTGAACCTGCCTCTACCACTTCTGCTAGAAACTCGTTCCACACAGCTCCCACTCTCTGAGTAAAGAAGTTCCCCCTTGTGTTACTCCTAAACTTTTGCCCCCAAACTCTCAACTCATGTCCTCTTGTTTGAATCTCCCCTACACGCTATGGGAAAAGCCTATCCACGTCAACACTATCCCCCTCATAATTTTAAATACCTCTATCAAGTCCCCACTCAACCTTCTACGCTCCAAAGATTAAAGACCTAACTTGTTCAACTCTGTAACTTAGGTGCAGAAACACAGGTAACATTCTGGTAAATCTTCTCTATATTCTTTCTATTTTGTTGACATCTTTCCTATAATTCGGTGACCAGAACTGTACACAATACTCCAAATCTGGCCTTGTACAATTTTAACATTACATCCCAACTCCTATACTCAATGCCCTGATTTATAAAGTCCAGCGTACCAAAAGCTTTCTTCACCACCCTATCCACATGAGATTCCACCTTCAGGGAACTCTGCACCATTATTCTTCGATCACTCTGTTCTACTGCATTCTTCAATGCCCTACCATTTACCACGTATGTCCTATTTTGATTAGTCCTACCAAAATGTAGCACCTCACACTTATCAGCATTAAACTCCATCTGCCATCTTTCAGCCCACTCTTCTAACTGGCCTAAATCTCTCTGCAAGCTTTGAAAACCTACTTCATTAACCACAATGCCACCTACCTTAGTATCATCTGCATACTTACTAATCCAATTTACCACCCCATCATCCAGATCATTAATGTATATGACAAACAACATTGGACCCAGTACAGATCCCTGAGGCACACCACTAGTCACCGGCCTCCAACCTGACAAACAGTTATCCACCAGTACTCTCTGGCATCTCCCATCCAGCCACTGTTGAATCCATTTTACTACTTCAATATTAATTCCTCATGATTGAACCTTCCTAACTAACCTTCCGTGTGGAACCTTGTCAAAGGCCTTACTGGAGTCCATATAGACAACATCCACTGCTTTACGCTCGTCAACTTTCCTAGTAACCCCTTCAAAAAATTCAATAAGATTCGTCAAACATGACCTTCCACGCACAAATCCATGTTGACTTTTCCTAATCAGACCCTGTCTATCCAGATAATTATATATACCATCTCTAAGAATACTTTCCATTATTTTACCCACCACTGACGTCAAACTTACAGGCCGATAATTGCTAGGTTTACTCTTAGAACCCTTTTTAAACAATGGAACCACATGAGCAATATGCCAATCCTCCGGCACCATCCCCGTTTCTAATGACATTTGAAACATTTCTGTCAGAACCCCTGCTATTTCTACACTAACTTCCCTCAAGGTCCTAGGGAATATTCTGTCAGGACCCAGAGATCCCCACGCATCATCGTAGTTTCCATAACTACCCTACTTGTTTCCCTTCCCTTACACAATTCAATATCCTTCTCCAAAGAGAAGAAATTGTTCAAAATCTCCCCCATCTCTTTTGGCTCCACACATAGCTGTCCACACTGTTTCTCTAAGGGACCAATTGTATTCCTCACTATCTTTTTGCTATTAATATAACTGTAGAAACCCTTTGGATTTATTTTCACCTCACTTGCCAAAGCAACCACATATCTTTTAGCTTTTCTAATTTCTTTCTTAAGATTCTTTTTACATTCTTTATATTCCTCGAGCACCACATTTACTCCATGCTGCCTATATTTATTGTAGATCTCCCTCTTTTTCCGAGCCAAGTTTCCAATATCCCTTGAAAACCATGGCTCTCTCAAACTTTTAACCTTTCCTTTCAACCTGACAGGAACATAAAGATTCTGTGCCCTCAAAAATTTACCTTTAAATGACCTCCATTTCTCTATAACATCCTTCCCAATAATCAAATTGTCCCAATCCACTCTTCTAAATCCTTTCGCATCTCCTCAAAGTTAGCCTTTCTCCAATCAAAAATTCTCAACCCTGGGTCCAGTCCTATCCTTCTCCATAATTATATTGAAACTAATGGCATTGTGATCATTGGGCCCAAAGTGCTGCCCAACACATACCTCCATCACCTGACCTATCTCATTCCCTAACAGGAGATCCAACGCTGCTCCTTCTCTAGTTGGTTCCTCTATCTATTGCTGCAAAAAACTATCCTGCACACATTTTACAAACTCCAAACCATCCAGTCCTTTTGTGGATGATCTTGTTGCAATATTACAGATTGCCAGGTATAACAGGTATGTTTGGCTGAATCACAGCTGAAGGATGGTTGCAGTTGGGAGCTGAACGTCCAAGGTTACACATTATATCAGAGGGATAGGGAGGTAGGCAGAGGGGGTGGTATGGCTCTGCTGGTTAAAAAAAAAATGGCAGTAGAAAGATATGACAAAGGATCAGAAGATGTTGAATCCTTGTGAGTTGAGTTAAGAAACTGGAAGGGTAAAAGGATGTTGATGGCAGTTATATACAGGCCTCCCAACAGTGGCTGGGAGGTGCACCACAGGTTACAACAGGAAATAGAAAAGGCATGTCAAAAGGGCAATGTTATGGCCCTATCCAGTCCTTTCAACATTCCGCAGGCTTCAATGAGATCCCCACGCGTTCTTCTAAATTCTAGAGAGTACAGGTCCAAAGCTGCTAAACGCTTCTCATATGTTAACCCTGTAATTCCCGGAATCATTCTCGTGAACCTCCTCTGGACTGTCTTCAATGACAGCACATCCTTTCTGAGATATGGGGCTTTGACAACATGCAACACATGAGGCTGCTTACCAAGTTATCAATTGCAAACGTTACTCCACTCTTTAAGAAAGGAGGAAGGCAGCAGAAAGGAAATTATAGACCGGTTAGCCTGACCTCAGTGGTTGGGAAGATGTTAGAGTCAATTGTTAAGGATGAGGTGATGGAGTACTTGGTGACACAGGACAAGATAGGACAAAGTCAGCATGGTTTCCTTGAGGGAAAATCTCGCCTGATGAACCTGCTTGAATTCTTTGCGAAGATTATAAGTAGGATAGATAAAGGGGATGCAGTGGGTGTTGTATATTTGGACTTCCAGAAGACCTTTGACAAGGTGCCACACATGAGGCTGCTTACCAAGGAAAGAGCGCACTGTATTACAGGAAGGTTACTAACATGGTTAGAGCGTTAATTGATTGATAGGAGGCAGCAAGTGGGAATAAAAGGATCCTTGTCTAGTTGGCTGCTAGTGACCAGTGGCATTCGGCAGGGGTTGGTGTTGGGACCACCCTTCTAATGCTGTATATCACTGATTTAGATGATGGAATAGTTGGCTTTGCTGCCAAGTTTGCAGGTGATATAAAGATTGGTGGAGGGGCAGGTAGGGTTGAGGAAACAGGTAGGATGCAGAAAGACTTAGACAGATTAGGAGAATGGGCAAGGAAGTGGCAAATGAAATACAATGTTGGAAAATGCATGGTCATGCATTTTGATAGTAGAAATAAATGTGTGGACTATTTTCTAAACGGGGAGAAAATCCAGGAATCTGAGATGCAGAGGGGCTTGGGAGTCCTTGTGCAGAACACCCTGAAGCTGAACTTGCAGGTTGAGTCGGGGGTGAGGAAGGCAAATGCCATGTTAGCATTCATTTCAAGAGGTCTAGAATACAAGAGCAGGGATGTGATGCTGAGGTTTTACAAAGCCCTGGTGAGGCCTCACCTTGAGTATTGTGAAAAGTTTTGGGCTCCTTATCTTAGAAGTGCTGATATTGGAGAGGGTTCAGAGGAGGTTCACAAGAATGATTCCAGGAATGAAAGGGTTAACATACGAGGACCATTTGATGGCTCTGGGTCTGTACTCACTGGAATTCAGAAGGATGAGAGGTGATCTCACTGAAACCTTTTGAATGTTGAAAGGCCTAGGCAGAGTAGATGTAGAAAGGATGGTGAGAGTCTAGGACAAGAGGGCACAGCCTCAGGATGGAGGGGCACCCTTTCAAAACAGAGATACGGAGAAATTTCTTTAGCCAAAGGGTGGTGAAATAGTGGAATTTGTTGCCACGTGCAGCTGTAGAGGCCAGGTTTTTGGGTGTATTTAAGGCAGAGATTGATAGGTTCTTCATTGGACACGGCATCAAAAATTACGGGGAGAAGGCTGGGAACTGGGTTTGAGGAGGAGATAGAGAAAAGGATCAGCCATGATTGAATGGCGGAGCAGACTCGATGGGCCAGATGGCCTAGTTCTACTCCTATGTCTTATGATCTTATTGGGCATTGGAGAAAGTCCAGTAGAGGTTCACAAGAATGGTGCCAGGAATGAAAGTGTTCACATGTCTGATGGCTCTGGGCTTGTACTCACTGTTTAGGAGAATGAGGGGGACACCTCATTGAAACCTATTGAATAGCCTAGATAGAGTGCATTTGGAAGATGTTTCCTGTAGTGGAGGAGTCTAGGACCAGGGACACAGTTTCAGAATAGAAGACCTCCATTTAGAACAGAGATGAATATCTTTAGCTAGAGAGTGGTGAATCTGTGGAATTCATTGCCAAAGGTGGCTGTGGAAGCCAAGTCATTGGGAATATTTGAAGCAGAGGTTGATAGATTTGTCATTAGGGCATCAAAGGTTACACAAAGAAGACAGAAGAATGCGATTGAGAGGGATAATAAATCAACCATAACAGAATGGTGGAGTAGACTGGATGGACAGAATGGCCTAATTCTGCTCCCCTGTCTTACAGTGCCTATAAAATGGTACCTGGGGGAAGCAACAGAGTCCGGCCCTGTGGCTCAGAAGGGTAGGGAAAGGAAGAACATAGCAGCAGTGATAGTGGACTCTATAGTTAGAGGGTCAGACAGGCGATTCAGTGGACGCAGGAAAGAAGCACAGATGCCATGGTCCGGATGTTTCTGATCGCGTCCACAATATCCTGAAGTGGGAAGGAGAACAGCCAGAGGTCATAGTACCTATTGGTACCAATGACACAGGCAGGAAAAGGGAGGAGGTCCTGAAAGCAGACCACAGGGAGTTAGGAAGGAAGTTCAGAAGCAGGATCACAAAAATAGTCACCTCGGGATTATTGCCTGTGCCACGTGACAGTGAATATAAGAAGACAGTGAGGTGGAGGATAAATGAGTGGCTGAGGTTTTGGAGCAGGGGACAGGGATTCAGATTTCTGGATCATTGGGACCTCTTTTGGGGCAGGTGTGACCTGTACAAAAAGGACAGTTTGCACTTGAATCCCAGGAGGACCAATATCCTGGCGGGGAGGTTTGCTAAGGCTACTGGGGAGAGTTTAAACTAGGATTGTTGGGGGGTGGTAACCGAACTGAAGAAACAGAGGAAGAGGCGGTTGGCTCACAAACAGAGAAAGCTTGGAGGCGGTGCGAGAAGAAGGTTAGGCAGGTGTTAGAGAGGGATGTGCTCAGACCGAAGACTTGAGATGTGTCTATTTTAATGTGAGGAGTGTTATGAATAAAGTGGGTGAGCTTAGAGCGTGGATCAGTACTTGGAAATATGATGTTGTGGCCATTACAGAGACTTGGATGGCTCAGGGGCAGGAATGGTTACTTGTGAGTGCCAAGCTTTAGATATTTCAGAAAGGACAGGGAGGGAGGTAAAGGAGGTGGGGCTGTGGCACTGTTGATCAGAGTTAGTGTCACGGCTGCAGAAAAGGTTGACGCCATGGAGGGATTGTCTACAGAGTCAGTTTCTACAGGAAGGGGTCAATAACTTTACTGGGTGTTTTTTATAGACCACCCAATAGTAACAGGGGTATCGAGGAGCAGATAGGGAGACAGATTATGGAAAGGTGTAATAATAACTGGGTTGTTGTGGTGGGAGAGTTTAATTTCACAAATATTGATTGGCATGTCCCTAGAGCAAGGTGTTTAGATGGGGTGGAGTTTATTAGATGTGTTCAGGAAGGTTTCTTGACACAATATGTAGATAGGCCTACAAGAGGAGAGGCTAGACTTGATCTGGTATTGGGAAATTAACCTGGTCATGTGTCAGATCTCTTAGTGGGAGAGTATTTTGGAGATAGTGATCATAATTCTATCTCCTTTACCAAAGCATTGGAGAGGGATAGGAACGGACAAGTTAGGAAAGTGTTTGATTGAAGTAAGGGGAAAAATGAGGCTATCAGGCAGGAACTTGGAAGCATAAATTGAGGAACAATGTTCTCAGGGAAATGTATGGAAGAGATGCGGCAAATGTTCAGGGGATATTTGTGTGGGGATCTGCATAGGTACATTCCAATGAGACAGGGAAAGGATGGTAGGGTACAGGAACCGTGGTGTACAAAGGCTACTGTAAATCTAGTCAAGAAGAAAAGAAGAGCTTACGAAAGGTTTAAAAAACCAGGTAATTAAATAGATCTAGAAGATTATAAGGATATCAGGAAGGAGCTTAAGAAAGAAATTAGGAGAGCCAGAAGGGGCCATGAGAAGGCCTTGGCAGACAAGATTAAGGAGAACCCCAAGACATTCTACAAGTATGTGAAGAGCAAGAGGATAAGATGTAAGAGAATAGGACCTATCAAGTGTGACAATGGGGAAGTGTGTATGGAACCGGAGGAGATAGCAGAGGTACTTAATGAATACTTTGCTTCAGTATTTGCTACGGAAAAGGATCTTGGCAATTGTAGGGATGAATTACAGCGGACTGAGAAGCTTGAGCATGTAGATATTAAGAAAGAGGATGTGCTGGAGCTTTTGGAAAGCATCAAGTTGGATAAGTCGCTGGGATGGATGAGATGTACCCCAGGCTACTGTGGGAGGCGAGGGAGGAGATTACTGAGCCTCTGGCGATGATCTTTGCATCATCAATGGGGACGGGAGAGGTTCCGGAGGATTGGAGGGTTGCGGATGTTGTTCCCTTATTCAAGAAAGGGAGTAGAGATGGCTCAGGAAATTATAGACCAGTGAATCTTACTTCAGTGGTTGGTAAGTTGATGGAGAAGATCCTGAGAGGCAGGATTTATGAACATTTAGAGAGGCTTAATATGATTAGGAGTAGTCAGCATGTCATGCCTTATTGAATTTTTTAAGGATGTGACTAAACACATTGATGAAGGTAGAGCAGTTGATGTAGTGTATATGGATTTCAGCAAAGCATTTGACAAGGTATAAGCAAGGCTTATTGAGAAAGTAAGGAGGCATGGGATCCTAGTGGACATTGCTTTGTGGATCCAGAACTAGCTTGTGGATCCAGAAGGCAAAGAGTGGTTGTAGATGGGTCATATTCTGCATGGTAGTCGGTGACCTGGAGATTGGTGTGCCTCAGGGATCTGTTCTGGAACCCCTACTCTTCGTGATTTTTATAAATGACCTGGATGAAGAAGTGGAGGATGGGTTATTAAATTTGCTGATGACACAAAGGTTGGAGGTGTTGTGTGGATCGTGTGGAGGGCTGTTAGAGGTTACAGCGGGACATTGATAGGATGCAAAACTGGGCTGAGAAGTGGCAGGTGGTGTTTAACCCAGATAAGTGCGAGGTGGTTCATTTTGGTAGGTCAAATATGGCAGAATATAGTATTAATAGTAAGACTCTTGGCAGTGTGGAGGAGCAGAGGGATCTTGGGTTCCGAGTCCATAAGACACTCAAAGCTGCTACGCAGTTGACTCTGTGGTTAAGAAGGCATACCGTGCATTGGCTTTCATCAATCATGGGATTGAGTTTAAGAGCCGAAAAGTAATGTTGCAGCTATATAGGACCCTGGTCAGACCCCACTTGGAGTACTGTGCTCAGTTCTGGCCGTCTCACTACAGGAAGGGTGTGGAAACCATAGAAATGGCTATCACGAGAGGGCACAGTTTTAAGGTGCTTGGAAGTTGTTATAGAGGAGATGCCAGGGGTAAGTTTTTTACTCAGAGAGTGGTGAGTGCGTGGAATAGGCTGCCAGCAGTGATGGTGGTGGAGGCGGATACGATAGGGTCTTTTAAGAGACTCCTGGACAGGTACATGGAGCTCAGAAAAATAGAGGGCTTTGGGAACCCTGGGTAATTTCTAAGGTAAAGACATGTTCAACACAGCTTTGTGGGCTGAAGGGCCTGTATTGTGCTGTAGGTTTTCTTTGTTGCTATATTGGGGGGGGGGGTGAATACTTATGCAATCAGTTATTTTGTGTTTTAAATTTGTAATTTAGATCACTTTGTAGAGATCTGTTTTCACATTGACTTGAAAGAGTCTTTCCTGATCAGTGTAAAATAAAGCCAAATTAAATTCACTGTGATTCAATATTGTAAAATAATAAAACATGAAAACTTCTGGGGGGAGGGAGGGAGGGGTGAACACTGTATGGTGTTTGGTCTAATGGTCATAGATGCTGCCTGACCTGCTGAATTCCTCCAGCATTTTGTTTGTGTGTTGCTCAAGACTTCACTGGATCTCTTGTGTATCAATTTAATTAAATACCTTTTGAAAGTTCATTTATACCATATCAACTGCATTTCCCTCTTTACATTTCATTACTTCATCAAAATTGACTCCATTTATTATAATTAAAGTACTCTAATTCTAAGTAAACTCATCTCCAAACAATTCAACCTGGGACTAAACAACTCTCTTTGCAACTGAGGCACAGGAGCCTCAGGTCTCACACCACCAGGTTCAGGAACAGTTATTACCCCTCAACCATCAGGAAGGAGGTACAGGAGCCTCAGGTCTCACACCACCAGGTTCAGGAACAGTTATTACCCCTCAACCATCAGGAAGGAGGTACAGGAGCCTCAGGTCTCACACCACCAGGTTCAGGAACAGTTATTACCCCTCAACCATCAGGAAGGAGGTACAGGAGCCTCAGGTCCCACACCACCAGGTTCAGGAACAGTTATTACCCCTCAACCAACAGGAAGGAGGTACAGGAGTCTCAGGTCTCACACCACCAGGTTCAGTAACAGTTATTACCCCTCAACCATCAGGAAGGAGGTACAGGAGCCTCAGGTCCCACACCACCAGGTTCAGGGACAGATATTACCCCTCAACCATCAGGAAGGAGGTACAGGAGCCTCAGGACCCATACCACCAGGTTCAGGGACAGTTATTACCCCTCAACCATCAGGAAGGAAGTACAGGAGCCTCAGGACCCACACCACTAGGTTCAGGAACAGTTATTACCCCTCAACCATCAGGAAGGAGGTACAAGGGCCTCAGGTCCCACACCACCAGGTTCAGGAACAGATATTACCCCTCAACCATCAGGAAGGAGGTACAGGAGCCTCAGGACCCACACCACCAGATTCAGGAACAGATATTACCCCTGAATCACCAGGTTTCTGAACCAATGTAGATAACTTTACTCACCTCAACTCTGAACTGATTCCACAACCTACAGATTCACTTTCAGGGACTCTATAATTCATGTTCTTAGTATTACTATTTTGTTAATATAGAGACACAGCACAGTAACAGGCTCTTCTGGCCCAATAAGCCCACGCTGCCCAATTACATCCATGTGATCAATTAACCTACTAACCGGTACGCTCTTGGACTGCTGGAGAAAACCCCAAGGAAACGCATGCGATCGTGGGGAGAACGTCGAAACTCCTTACAGACACAGGCAGTAATTGAACTGAGGCAGTCACTAATGCTGTAATAGCGTTGCGTTTATCGCTACACTACCGCTCTGCCCCAAATAAAGTATTGTTTATTTATTATTAAGTCTCACACCGCCAGGTTCAGAAACAGCTACTACCCTACAGCCATCAGGCTCCTGAACCAACGTGAACAACTTCACTCACCTCAACCCTGAACTGATTCTACAACCTACAGACTCACTTTCAAGGACTGGACAACTCATATTCTCAGTATTATTTATTATTTGCACAGTTTGTCTTTTGCATATTGGTTGTTTGTCAGTCTTTGTAGATTTTCATTAATTCTATTGTATTTCTCTGTTTTACTCTGAATCTCAGGGTTGTATCTGGTGACATAAGGGTACTTTGACCTTTGCCCCACAAGATGGCCTCGTCAGTCCTTACCGCCTTGTGCTCTCGTGACTGTTCAAAGTGTGTATTTGTTGATAATGGTGGTCATTTGGAATTCTCACTGTAAAATACTGACCATATTCTTCTGCCTCTTGTAGGATCCCTTTGGAGAGAGGCGAGGTCATTTTGATTACCAGACCTTACTGAGTCGGCTGCAGGTCATTAGACAGCGGTTGAAAAAGAAGAACGAAGAGGACGCAGTGGAAGCCGAGTCTGACAGCAGCTCTTCAGGAAATGAGCAAGACAGTCAAGGTGCCTCCCATCCCTAGAAAACAAACTCTGGGACAGGCCCCACCTGCGATGGTGCGGACCCAAAGGAGGTTGTGGGCTGAAGCCGCCGTCCAGGAGTGAGACTGAACACGTGGATTTGTAAATAGACCAAAGATCTGGGATCTTTGTGGGCAGCCTGTTTTACTCGGCTTTCGCTTTGTAATGATAGCAAGAGGAAAGAAGGGTAGAATTGCCTTGGTAAGAATCATATAATTTTTTAAAAAGTTTTTTTGCTTTCCAATCCGTACTCCCTAATGGCAGGGCACTGCTTTTATTGTGGAGTGTTGCTCTATAATACCTACATCACCCATCAAGGGTGCCAGTCCTTCTCAGTATAACCGCCTGTTTGAGA
Organism: Hypanus sabinus; assembly: GCF_030144855.1. Taxonomy (NCBI): domain Eukaryota; kingdom Metazoa; phylum Chordata; class Chondrichthyes; order Myliobatiformes; family Dasyatidae; genus Hypanus; species Hypanus sabinus. Next base: position 99,856 of record NW_026781526.1, on the reverse strand, counting down.
TGGTATGGGCATTTTGTCTTTTTATATACTGGCATTCACATGCATTCAGGTCTGTGGTGGCTTCCTCTGGGGTGTGATTGTTCCAGATACCTACAGCTCCAAGACCTGTATTCTGCAGGTACACCAAGGAGAGGGGTATACTTACAGGGGTTTTATGGACCAATGCCACTAAGCAAGGGCCCTGTGGAACCCAGGTTGGAAACCCTTGCCTTAGGCTGATGTGAGGAGAAATCTGCAAAAAAGAAAAATCTTCAAATCATGAAATTATTGACAAGAAAATTTTTAATTCATTCTCAATATACAAAGTTAATTCACTCCATTTAAAGAAGATTGCCTTTGCACACACTCACGGATTAATCCATGGGGTGTAAAGGCCCTTTGATCTCACAAATACTGTACAGTTAAATACTTATTAAATACAAGATGAATAAGACAAAATCAGAAAAGTACAGCACAGAAACAGGCCCTTCGGCCCATCCAGTATGTGCCGAACCATTTAACCTACCTTGTCCCTTTGACCTGCACCTATACCCCTTCCCATCCATGCATCCATCCAAACCTCACTTAAATGTTGCAATTGAAATGGCATCCACAGTCATGCTGCCAGCTCATTTCACGCTCAGCACTTTCTGGATGAAGAAGTTTCCCCACGTGTGTAATGGAATTTCCACTTACATGCATCAATGTTAGCGACACAGTGCTCTAGTGGTTAGTGCAATGCTGTTACAGCTCGCGACGTCAGAGTTCGGAGTTCACTTCCGGCATCCTCTGTAAGAACGTTTGTACCTTCTTCCTGTCTGCCTGTGGGTTTCTGCTGGGTGCTCAGATTCCCTTGCACAGTGCAAAGACGTACTAGTGACTAGGTTAATTGGGCCTGTGATTAGGCTGGTGTTGGATCAGAGGGTTGCTGGGTGATGTGGCTCACTGGTCATGGACATGTACATACACAGTAACAGTACCTCAAATAAAGTAACAAATAAGGTGCATTTACGACACAAGTCAAAAAGTGAACAGTATAACGCTGCTGGTGTGATGAGACCTGGGTGGTGGTAGGGAGTTCAGAAGTCTTATGGCCTTGGGGGGAGAAGCTGTTTCCCATCCTGACCATTCCTGTCCTAAATACCTAGTACCTGACGGTAGAGGGTCAAAAACATTGTTGAACAGATGGGAGGGATCATTGACATACACAGTGATCCTGAATATACTTTTCAACGTATTGAGACTGGCAACTGTAAGTATTAAAAATGATGTATTGATCATAGCCTAACTTCAAATCTCATACCTAGGATTGTTGATCAACTCTAGACACCTGCAGATTGTCTTTTGGAATAAATTGCTCAGTAATCAGTTACCCGTTACAACTGTGGGGGTCGGAGTTCAGAGTTCAATTCCGGTGTCCTCTGTAAGGAAGTTTGTACGTCCTCCCTGTGTGTGTGTGTGTGTGTGTGTGTGTGTGGGGGGGGGGGGGGCTCCTCCAGGTGCACGGTCCAAAGACGTATCAATTGGTCATTGTAAATTGTCCTGTGATTAGGCTGGGTGGCACAGCTCAGTGACTCGCAAGGGCCAGTTCCACACTGCATCTCTAAATAAATAAATAGAAGGTTTTGTGAAGTGTGAATTGGCAAATTAAATGGAATCCAGTAAAAGCCCTACTATGTAATGTGGGATAACAATCAGTTTGAAATATTCTACCTGATTTGTCTGTTTCGTTATGTGTTTAGTTCTCTGGATCATATTTGAAGATTGCGTGTTTGTGACAAAGTCCTGAAGCACGGTGTCTCAAATATTCAGTGAGCCAGCTCCCTGGAACGGAGGTGTACAGATCAGAAAATGCAAAATATTAGAAATACTCAGACAGTTAGGCAGCATTTGTGAAGAAAGAAACTGGGTTACTAGTTCTGTTCTTGCACAGCAAAACTTTTCCTTGTAGGCCAAAGGTGGCCAAGTTCTGATTCATTTGTGTCCATTGGGTTAGTGCATTCCTGTCTCCTTGACTTGCTGCCATTTATCGGGGGGGGGGGGGGAGAGTAATATTCACCAAGCTGCCTTTGTTCCTGATAAGTACTCAAAAGTTCTTGTTGGGGAGTGCTTGAGAATGAGTTCGGGTGTGGTGAACATCCTCAGTCAACCAGCCCGCGATCTCCCCCATTGGGGAAGGATGCTTCTGCCACTCTACCCAGCTCCGATAGAAGTGTGCTTGGTTGCTATGTCACGTGCATTATTTCCACATTAAAGAGGCCGGAGATTCTATCCAAAAGTATTGATCGCAGATGCTAAGCACTTCTAAATATACAGTATGATGCAATTAATACTGGAGGCCAGTGTGAGATTTGCAAATTCATTGGATAGATACAGTACTTTGCAAAAGTCTGAGGCACATATATGTAACCAGGGTGCCTCAGACTTCTGCACAGTACTGTATTTGTCAACATGGGGCAGAGAGCAAGTTTGTAAATCTGGCGGGAGCAAAGGATGCTGGAAATGGTGAGGGTGGAGTGCCGCAGGAGGGGTGTGGGACAGGTGGCAGAAAAGGAATGCCGGGGTGGGGGCAGACACCCCCAGCCCTGAGACACCAGGCGATGTCATTTGATTCCAAACAATCGGTTTATTGATCATTACGAAATGTCTCTCTGGTGCTTCCCTCTGCTTTCCCCTTTCCCCAACCATGATTCCCTCTTTCCCTGCCCCCTTCCCACTGTCAGTCCATGAGACCCATTATCCTATTATCAGAGTAAACACGAGGAATCTGCAGATGCTAGAAATCCAAACGACGACACACACAAAATGCTGGTGGAACACAGCAGGCCAGGCAGCATCTATAGGGAGAAGCACTGTCAACGTTTCGGGCCGAGCCCCTTCGTCAGGACTAACCAAAAGTCTTTCGGGCAGAGACTCTCGTCAGGACTACGGTTAGTCCTGACGAAGGGTCTCTGCCCGAAACGTCAACAGCGCTTCTCCCTATAGATGCTGCCTGGCCTGCTGTGTTCCACCAGCATTTTGTGTGTGTTGTTTATCCCATTATCAGAATTAGGTTTATCATCACTCACATATATCATGAAATTTGTTTTTTTGTGTGTCAGCAGTAAAGTGCAATACATAAAATTACTACAGTACCATGCGAAAGTCTTGGTCTCACTCGCACACATGGTGAGGGGTCCGTGGATGCCAGGTTGGAAACTCCTGACTTTAGTCAGACCACCTCAGTCGCTTTGTTTTAGTGTAATGTCCAGGGACCGTTTATTCGTCAGTACTACTGCAAAACAGTTCAAGCAACATGCATTTCTTTGGTGTCTTTTAAAATCTGTTGTCTTGCATCCTCCACAGACGACACGGTACAACATTGTACCATAGGGACATGAAAAACATCTTGCAGTTGATGCTTGGCTTACTTTACACAGATGTGCAAATACTGCACCATTACAAATGTAGAGAAACCTCTTTCATGTGGACTGTAAGCTTCACAGCCCAGAGCTAGGAGGAGAATTAGGCCATTCAGCCTTTCGCCATTCCATCATGCCTGATCCTGGACTCCTGGGCTAAAAAAATTTCCTCCTCATCTCTGTCCTAAAAAGACATCCTTCTATTCTGAGGCCGTGCCATCAGGTCCTAGACTCTCCCACTATAGGACTGCCTCATGTCCACTCTATTTAGCCATTCTGATATTTGTTTCAAGGCAGATATTGACTTGGTCGTGCATATTCTCTGAATGTGAAGCGGGTTTGCCCCTCTGAGTTAGAGCCACCCATACATTAAGACAAAATTTCTCAAAGACACTATTGCTGAACAGAGGGAATGTTTGAACTGTTGTGTTTGGTCCATTACTAGATGAACGTGTTTAATGACCTATCCACCAGAGCCCTGGCCATTTGGGAAGATTGTTGGACTGTGAGTGAAAGGATAATCTGCTCTCCCGTTTACTGAGTTTGTGGGTCATCTGTTCATTTCGGGTAGTAACTTGTCAAACTGGAATTGTATTGAAAGCTGTCATTCTGCGATTAACTGCCAAGCTGATTTATCTACCCAAAGGCTTACATGAATGATAACTGCTGCCAGAATGGGAAGTATCAGAAAAGCTACTTGTTGACAAGGAATGGATTGCAAAGATGGTGTTAGTGGGAGTCAGGCTAAAAGCTATTACTGTACATTCACTAGGATACCATTGAAGCGTACTGGTTGGGGTCCAACCAAAAAAGCACTGAATACTTCATTACTTAATTGTCTCCTTTCCTACGGGTTGGAAGCTAGATCTCTTTTACATGGGCAGGAAAACCTCTGGTCAGAAAGGTTTCTCTCACAGAGGATTGATCTCTCACCTGTGTTTAGCTTTGTTTGAGCAATGCCTGCAATAATCCAATGCCTTTTATTTCAATTGCTTTTTGTTAAACCCAATTTTTTATTTTTCTTTATTAGTGAGTATTTGACTGTATGGTCTACTCTTGAATGAGTGAATATGAGCTGACACTGGCCAACTAGAGCAGAAGATTCTAATTTTTGGAGATGATGAGTTGATTCTGATGACTTTAGTTAGTCTTCCCAACCCACTCATCATCCACTGGCACCCAAAATGCTTGTATGTTGGCCTATAATAGGCACTTTACCGTCTCCGCTTTTGGCCAAGCAATCTGCACATCACTACAGGAACATGTGAGCCATTTGCAGGACGTTTTGTATGGGGGGGGTGGGTGCAAGTGTCCAGGAACCATACCTCATCAAAGAATTAGGAAAGAAAATATCAGAGTTGAGAACTTTTTATATATTAAAAAAGTACATCTGCTTGCATCACATTTTGTAAATTTAAACACTGGTGTCCTTCAGCCTTGGCTTCTAATGTTAGTCACACCTCAATGCCACAATGCCTTGGTCAACAGACCTGGACCACATGGGAGATTCTGCTCTCAAAAATATCAGACAGCGCTGCACTAGTTTTGGTCTCCAATTGGCTTCCTTTTCTGGTGGAAAACCCTATCAAGTAGAGTAATAATTCAGCTTGACGTGCTGTGGAAGTTGTTCATCATCGGTGAGCTAGGACTTTATCCAAGGCAACATGAGGGAAGTGATTAATGTTTAATCATGGGGTAGAAGGACAATCCAGTGATGCTGATCAGGCTGGGCAATGATACCGATTGTGCAAGACTGTCCAATCATGGTTAATGACTAATATGCAAAAGCACTGATGTTGTTTCATATTGTACATAAGCAACAAATGAATCTTTTGGTGCAATAAAATTTGCTAATAGCAGAAAATTTACACAACTGCGTGGCTTCATTCTCTGTGGGATGTGTACTAGTTGAAATCTCAGCATCATATTGATGTGGGTGATCATGGTCTCATGGTCATGATTGTTCTGGACAAATTTTTCCATAGAAGTTGTTTCCATTGTTGCCTTCTGGGCAGTGTCTTTACAAGATAGGTGACCCCAGCCATGATCAATACTCTTCAGAGATTGTCTGCCTGGCATCCATCACCAGGACTTGTGATCTGCACCGGCTGCTCATACAACTGTCCATCACCTGCTCCCATGGTTTCATGTGACCCTGATCGGGGGCTAAGCAGGTGCTACACCTCGCCCAAAGGTGACCTGCAGGCTAGTGGAGGGAAGGAGCACCTCACACCTCCTTTGTTAGAGACATATGTCCACCCCACCACCCTGAAACCTCAGCACAGAGGTTTTATAAAAAGCCTTTCAGTTCATTATAAACACAAGAAATTCTGTAGATGCTGCTGGAGACTCTTCTTTATTCATTACATCACATTATTCAGTTCAACTTCAAACCAACACATCAGACAGGACCTCGATTCGAGTCAGGTCACGTTTATTGTCCTGTGCGTGGTATGGCGAGCTACAGGTACAAAGAAAACTTGCAGCAGTATCACAAGCACATAATGTAGGTACAAACACCACAATAGAAATTATACATAAAATTATTCTAAGTTATCTATTTGTCAGTCACTCTGTAGTCAACCCACCCACCTGTCCTAAGAGAGTCTGCAGAATCTGGAAATCTGGAGCGGCACATGTATGGATTTTCTCCAGGTGTTTCAGTTTTGGACTTTGGTTAATTGGTGATTGTAAATTGTCCTGTGATTACACTAGGATTAAATTGGGTGGGGAGGTGGTTGATGGATGTTGTGCTTCAAGTGGCCTACTCCATGCTGTATCTCAATAAAAAGCTGGAGGAACTCAGCAGGTTGGGCAGCATCTATGGAGAGGAATAAAGAGCCGACCTTTCGGGCCAAGACCCTTCATCAGGCCCTCATTACATTGGACATTTTACAGAGCAATCCACTTACTGCCCCATTGCCTTGCAAACCTTTTTTTTTAGATGACTCTTTGTGGAATCCATTGTGTCCACAAAACTAGATTTCACTTGAGAAGCAAGCAACTGAGTTGGTACATGTGGTTGTCATTTAGGAATTTGGATAGGTTCATGGATGGGAGAGGTATAGAGGGCTATGGTCCAGGCTGAGTTGATGGGACTGTGCCTAATTATCATTCACAGATTTAGATGCTGTAGTTCTCCATGACTTAAGATGTAATAGTCACTCAGGCTTAGGATGAGTCATTAGCAGATTCATCACTTTAAAGAAGACCATAAAACATTAGAGCAGAATTAGGACATTCAGCCCATTCAGGACGTTTAAATTGCTGAAGAATTCTTTATTTGGGGTGGCCTTCTGGTTTTCTACCACAGACTTGGATGGTGCAGTAACATAGTAGCTTGCATAATGCTCCACAGTGCCAGCAATCAGGGTACAATTCCTGCCACTGTCTGTAAGGAGTTGTACATTCTCCCCATGACCACTCGAGTTTCTCCTATTTCTTCCCACATTCCAAAGATGTTTGGGTTAGTAAGTTGTGGGCATGCTATGTTGACACCGATAGCATTCTCATCCTTGACACAATGCATTTCATCGTATGTTTCAATAAAGCTAATCTTTCTTTTCTCTTTCTTAAACTTCCACCAATAAGAATACGTGGCAGCTGCCTTGCCAGAAATGAAGGACTTGCGTGCATCTTGTTTTGAAGTACACACGGCCACTTTATTAGGTACAGGAGAGGAACCCGGTGTGGTTTTCTGCTGCTGTTGCCCAGCCACTTCAAGATTCGACAGGTTGTGCATTCAGAGATGCTTTTCTGCACATAACTGTTGTAACACATGGTTATATGAGTTACTTTTACCTGACTGTAGGCTTGAACCAATCTGGATGTTCTCCTCTGATCTCTCTCATTAACAAGGCGTTTTTTCACCTACAAAACTGTCGCTCACTGGATGATTTTTGTTTTTCGTTCGAGAGTTTCTCTTCTCTTGGTTTTTCTCTCAGGATGGACTGCCCAGTTCTTTTTTTTCTGTTTAGAAGTGTTTTTTTTCTTTTATAAAAATTTCTAATAGTTCTTCCTTTCTTCATAAATTGATAAGAGGAGAATTATACGTTCTATATCAAATTTATACTTTGTAGATCAACACTATCTGTGATTCTGACATTGCTTATTTTACCTTCTATATATACTGCTATTGACATATATACCAGAGATACTCTCCTCCGGTTTGTACATTTTTTTTTAAAAATCAATAAAAAGATTGGAAAAAGAGAGAAGACTGTTGTGTGTGAAAATTCCCTGAGATCAGCAGTTTCTGAGATACTCAAACCACCCCATCTGGCACCAACAATCATTCCACGGTCAAAGTCACCTAGATCACATTCCTTCCCATTCTGATCCTTGGACTGAGCAACAACTGAACCTCTTGACCATGTCTGCATACTTTTATGCATTGAGTTGCTATAACATGATTGGCTGATTAGATATTTGCACGGAGAGAGTAAATGTGAAGAGGATGTTTCCTATAGTGGGGGAGTCTAGGACCAGAGGGCACAGATAGAGTGGATGTGGAGAGGATGTTTCCTATAGTGGGACAGTCTAGGACCAGAGGGCACAGACAGAGTGGATGTTTCCTATATTGGGGGTGTCTAGGACCAGAGGACACAGATAGAGTGGATGTGGAGAGGATGTTTCCTATAGTGGGGGAGTCTAGGACCAGAGGGGACAGCCCAGGATAGAGGGACATCCATTTAGAATGATGAGGAGGAATTTCTTTAGCCAGAGTGGAGAATCTGTGGAATTTGTTGCTACTGGCGGCTGTGGAGGCCAAGTCACTGGGTATATTTAAGGCAGAGGTTGATAGATTCTTGATGAGTCAGGGCATGAAAGCTGGAGATTGGGGCTGAGAAGGAAATCGATCAGCCATGATGAAATGGCGGAGCAGACTCAATAGACCAAATGGCTGAATTCTGCTCCTATGTCTTATGGTCTTAATGAAACGTGGCCACTGAGTGGAGACGCAAGTGCTGCAGGAAAGGTCAGCTATTTTCCACACAGTAACTCTCCACCAACTGATGATGCTCCAGTCTGTTTTCGAGATGGTGGTTGAAAGGGAAATACTGGGAAATTTTGTACTGTTCATCAAAATTATATTTATGGAACCATTTCTGCCCTGATGAAAGGGTGGACGTGAGCTGATTGAACAGCTCAAGGTGGCACACTGTGCCATTGCACTAAATCGTGTGTTCATTCTTGTGGACTGAGTCCTGAACCCAAAAGATGTGTTGGCATTGGAGTCCGGAGGAAGTTTATGAGTGATGCTGGAAATAAAAGGGTTTGTGTATAAGGAGCATTTGATGGCTGTGGGTTTGTACTCACTAGATTTCAGAAGAATAGTCGGGTGTTGGGAATCTTGTTGAAAGGCTTATTTAGTATTATTTCTCTTTTTCTATTTGCACAATTTGTTGTCTTCAGAACATTGATTGAATGCTCAAGTTGGGCAATCTCTCATTGATTCTGATATGCTTATTATTCTTTTGATTTATTGAGAACACCCACAAGAAAATGGAATTGAAGGTTGTATATAGTGACGTATACGTACTTTGATAATGAATTGAATTTAAACTTTGAATCTTTCCAATAGCAGAGTCTAATACCAGAGGGCATAGTATTAAGGTGATTGGAAGGAAGTATAGAGGAGGATGTCAGAAGTAAGTTCTTTACAGAGAGTGGTGAATTCATGGAACACCCTGCCAGGGGTGGTGGTAGAGGCAGAAACATTAGGGCATTTAAGAGATTCTTCAATACCCACATAGATAATCGAAAATGGAGGCTAAGTGGGAGGGAAGGGTTAGATTGATCTTCAGACTAGGTTAAAAGTTTGGCCTAACATCATGGGCCAAAGGGCCTGTGCTGTAATGTTCCATGTTTTGATATTTAATGCAAAATGACAAATTTTACTTTTAGACTTTATTCAATACCCCTCAAGGCGAGCTTGTTCCTGTATCAGACTCCGCACAAGAGAAACTCCAGCTGGCCCGCAGTTCAGCAATACACTTCACATTTCTTTTTTTTAGAAAGATATACAAGTTGATTTCCTTCTCCCCCCACCTCTCTACATCCTGGTAAAACTAAACCCTGTCACCAGCCCTGGACATGTACTCAGGCAAAGATTGGAATAGAGACCTCTCTGTAAACCGCTGTACAGAAAGTGGCACCAATAGCAATCTGACAATGAGATCTTCGCAACTGACACCAGAAATTTATCTGGATCTTCAGAACAGATCCTCTGTTCTGAAGATCTTCCTCATGGCAAGCTTTCGTCAGCTTCTTCTGGTGTCACATCCTGGGAGTACAGATCAGAGAAGAGGGCAGGCAGCCAATACTGTGGCTCCCCAGGAGCTTGTTTGTCAATCCACGCCAAGCCTTCCTTCAACAAGTGTTCCTGAAGGAAAAAGCATGGGAAGGTTTTATTCACAATGGATTTTGATAATGTTATAACATTTGTACACAAGAATCAAGCCCCAGACCACAGGCCATTCGGCCCACAACGTTGTGCCAGACCTTTAACCTACTGTTCAGTCAACCTTTTTCTCCTACATAGCCCTCCATGCACTCACCACTCTGTGTAAAAAAAAATCTGACATCCCTCCTATACTTTCTTTCCCTCAATCACCTTAAAATTATGCCCACTGGTATTACCTATTTCTGCCCTGGGATAAAGTCTCTGGCTAACCACTCGATCTATGCCTCTTGTCCACCTCCATCGTCATCGCTCATCCTCCATTCCAAAGAGAAAAGCCCAAGCTCACTCAACTTGTCTGTATAAGACACTCTCTCTAATCCAGGCAACATTCTGGTAAATCTCCTCTGCACCCTCTCGAAAGCTTCCACATCCTTCCTATAATGAGACAGCCATAACTGAACACATTATTCTAAGTGTGGTCTAACCAGGGTTTTACAAAGCTGAAACATCACGTTGTGCTCTTTTAAAAAATTTTTTTTATTGAATTTTCAAATAGGTTACATAGAGTAGAATAATCAGCCCTCCCCCCTCCCCTTAACCCTTCCCCCCATAACATCCCTATCTAAAAAAAAGAAAAAAGAAAAGAGAAGAAAGAAAGAATGCCTGGATATCGGAAGATCTCCACATGCTCCATGGAATTCAGAATAGCTTTAATACATGTATTTGTTTCTTTCCCCAAATGACTAATAACTTTATCTTCAGATACCTATTTATTTAATCCTATCTTTTGTAAATAAGGGCGCCAAATTTTCAGAAATATGTCATATTTATTTCTTAAATTATAAGTAATTTTTTCAAGTGGAATGCAGCTAAAAATTTCATTCTTCCAATGATCCATACTTAAGTATGAATCTGATTTCCAAGTAACTTCAATCGCCTTTTTGGGCTACTGCCAATGCAATTTTTATAAATTCTTTCTGATATTTGTTCAATTTAAGTTTCGGTTTTATCCCTTTAATATCACCTAGTAAAAATAATGTTGGATTATGTGGAAGTTGTGTTCTAATAATTTGTTCCAATAAAACTCTTAAATTTATCCAAAAAGGTTGAATTTTAAAACAAGACCAAGTAGAGTGTAAAAAAGTACCGATTTCTTGATTACATCAAAAAAATTGATCAGATAAATTTGGGTTTAATTAATTTATTTTTTGTGGTGTAATATATAATTGATGTAAAAAATTGTATTGTACTAATCTAATTCGGACATTTATTGTATTTGTCATACTGTCAGGACATAGTCTTGACCAACTTGTTTCATCAATTTTAACATTCAAATCAGTTTCCCATTTTTGTCTTGACTGATGAATTCCTTGTTTAATTGTCTGCTTTTGAATCAAATTATACATACAAGATGTAAATTTTTTAATTTTTTCCTTTTTGAATTAAAGTTTCTATTTCATTAGATTTCGGCATTAACATTGTTTGACCCAGTTTATCTCTTAAATAAGCCCTTAATTGGAAATAACAGAAAAGAGTGTTATTTGATATTTTATATTTATTCTTTAACTGATCAAATGACATTAATATACCTCCTTCAAAACAGTCTGCTATATATCTGATCCCTTTCTGAAACCAGCTATATAAAAGTTGATTATCCATTGTAAAAGGAAAGAATCTATTCTGAATTAAAGGTCTCTTTGCTAATAAAGATTTCTTTATCTCATCATCAACATTTGTCTTATTCCATAGATCAATCAAATGTTTTAATATAAGGGATTCTTTCTTCTCCAGTATCCACTTAGATTCCCATTTATATATAAAATCTTCTGGTATATTTTCTCCTATTTTATCTAATTCTATTCTAATCCATGCCGGTTTCTCTTCATCAAAAAAAGATGCAATAAATCTAAGTTGATTTGCTTGGTAATAATTCTTAAAGTTTGGTAATTGTAACCCTCCTGGATCAAAATTCCATGTCAATTTTTCCAATGATATTCTTGACATCTTACCTTTCCAAAGGAATTTCCTCACACATTTATTTAACTCTTGAAAAAATTTCTGCGGTAATTGTACTGGTAGTGTTTGGAATAAATATTGTAATCTAGGGAATACATTCGTTTTTACAGCATTTACTCTGCCTACTAATGTTATTGGTAACATCATCCATTTATCGAGCTTTTTGAATTTTTTTCAATAATGGCAAATAATTTAATTTATATAATTTCTTTATATCATTATCAACTCTTATAACTAAATACTTTATATCATTTATTGGCCATCTAAATTGACTTATTAATCAACATTGACTATAATCTCCTTTAGTAAGGGGTAAAATTTCACTTTTATCCCAATTTATTTTATACCCTGATATTTTCCCATATTCTTCCAATCTAGAAGATAATTTACGCAACGAGTACAATGGGTTTGTTAGATAAAACAGAACATCGTCAGCAAATAGGTTAATCTTATATTCCTCCTGAAACTCATAATTAATTCTAATTAATTCAGTTAATGGTTCTATCGCCATAAAGCAGGTGATAATGGACAACCTTGTCTAGTTGACCTTGTTAACTGAAATGATGTTGAAATTTGGCCATTTGTCACTACTTTAGCGTTGGGATTAGTATTTAAGGTTTTAATCCAATTTATTAAAGATACTCCTAATCCATATTTTTCCAATACCTTAAATAAAAAATCCCATTCCAATCTATCAAGTGCTTTTTCTGCATCCAAAGCAACTGCCACACTCATTTCCTCCCTCTTTTGCGCCAGATGAATTATGCTAAGTAACCAAGTTACATTATCTGCCGATTGTCTGTTTTTAATAAATCCTGTTTGATCCATATGTATTAATTTTGGTAAGTATTTAGATAATCTATTAGATAAAATCTTTGCTATTACTTTATAGTCCATGTTCAACAAAGAAATAGGCCTATATGATGTTGGCTTTAAAAGATCTCTATCTTTTTTTAGCAATACTATTAAAATAGCTGTCGAAAAAGATTCTGGAAGATTATGCGTTCTTTCCGCTTGATGTATTAACTCCATAAAAGGAGGAATTAATAAATCTTTAAACATTTTATAAAATTCAGGCGGAAAACCATCTTCTCCTGGGGATTTATTACTCTGAAGTGATCCTAGAGCTTCTTCAACCTCCTTTACTGTAAAAGGCATATCTAATCCCTTCTGTTTTTCCGAATTCAATTTTGGAAGAGTTATTTGTGATAAACCCTTTCAATCTCAACAATATCATTTTGTGATTCTGATTGATATAATTCAGAATAAAAATTTTTAACAGTTTCATTAATTTCTAAAGGTTTATAAGTAATTTTATTTACACTTGTTCTAATTGTGTTTATCGTTTTGGAAATCTGGTCTGTTTTTAACTGCCAAGCAAGAATCTTGTGTGATCTTTCACCTAGTTTGTAATATCTCTGTTTAGTTCTCATAATTGCTTTTACTGTTCGGTATGTCTGAAGTGTATTATATTGTAGCTTCTTATTAACAAATTGTCTTCGTTTTTCTTCTGTCACATATCTTTGAGATTCTTTTTCTAATTTTGTAATCTCTTTTTCCAATTGATCTGTTTCTACCATATATTCCTTCTTAATTTTAGTATAACTTATCTGGCCCCTCAAATATGCCTTCATTGCTTCCCATAATACAAATTTTTCATCAGCTGAATGTGAGTTTGTATCTTAAAAAAAACAAACTTTTTTCATAAAATCACAAAAATCTTGACATTTTGATAATATTGAATTAAATCTCTATCTGTAAATCGGTTCCTCCTTATCCATCATTATCATTGTCATTATCAAGGGGGAATGATCTGACAATATTCTTGCTTTATATTCCATATTTTTCACTTTATCCTGAATATTCGTTGATAATAGGAAAAAATCTATCCTTGAGTAAGTTTTGTCTATTTGAATAAAATGAATAATCTCTTTCTCTTGGGTTAATTCTCCTCCATATATCAATCAAATTTAAATCTTTCATCAATGATAAAGTTAATTTTACTACTTTTGATTTTGTGACAACCTTTGTTGATCTATCTAAAACTGGATCTAGACAAAAGTTAAAGTCTCCACCTTGAACTCAATCCCTCAACTAATGAAGGACGATACCTCAAACACCTATCAACTGGTGCGGTAACTGAGAGGTCTATGGACGCAAATCCCAATATCCTTCAGTTCCTCCACATTCTCAAAAACCCTGTTAATAACCCTGTTTTCTGCCTTCAAATTTGACCTTCCAAAATGAATCGGTTCTCATTTTTCTGAGTTAAACTCCATCTGTCAACACCCAGCCCAGCTCCACATCCATCACGTCCTATGACAACCTTCTACAAAATACAGAACTGCAATAAACCTTTGTGTCATCTGCAAACTTAGTAACCGACCCTTCTACTTCCTCATCCAAGTCACTTATAAAAAGCAGGGATCTCAGAATGCTGCCTGTAAGGAGTTTGTACGTTCTCTCCGTGACTGTGTGGGTCTCCTCCCACGGTCCAAAGACGTACCATTGGTAGGTTAATTGGTCATTGTAAATTGTCCCCTGATAAGGCTCGGGTTAATCGGAGGATTGCTGGGCTGCGTGGCTCGAAGGGCCTATTCCATGTTGTATCTCAATAAATTGAAGATTCCTGTGGATAATTACTGGGGACCATCCTCCAGGCAGAATATACTCCACCTACTCCCACCTTCTGTGGACACGCCAATTCTAAATCCAGCCTGGATCCCATGCCTCCTGACCTTATGAGTGAGTCTATCACCGGGAACCTTATCAAAATCCATAGACACCACATCCATTGCTCAACCTACATCTACGTGCTTTGTCACATCCTCACAGAATTCAATCAGGCTTATGGGGCATGACCTGCCCTCACAAAACCATGCTGACTATTCTGAGTCAGACTATGCTTCTCCAAATGGTCATAACTGAAAAGGTCAGGGTGTCGAGGCCTGAGGTAAGATGCTCCACGGCTCTGCACCAAACTATGAGACTCTTGTGGACTTCAGTTCAGAAACAGTTTGCTTGCGGTTACTGTTCGCATGATTTTTATTTTTCAGTGTCTATCGGTCTTTTTTATGCATTATTTTGTTATTTTATTCCTTTATTTTTTTAAAGGCATGTTGTGGTTTTTAATCTCCGCACATTGAGAGTTAGACAATCATACATTCATTCATTCATTGGGGTTCTTTGTTTCATGACTGCCTGGTCGAAAACAAATCTCAAGGTTGTATAATGTATACTTACTTTGATAATAAATGGACTTAGAACTTTGAAATCCTGTCTCTAAGAAATCTTTTCTAATAATGTGCCCACCACTGAAGTAAGACTCAATGGTCTATAATTCCCAGAATTATCCCTACTCCCTTTCTTGAATCATGTTCCCCTTAAACATTTCACCCTTAACCCATGACCTCTCATTCTTGTCTCACCCAACCTTGGTGGAAAAAGCCTGCTTGCATTTACCCTATTTGTTCATTCATTATGTGCCGTGTCGTACGACATGGGAAATCACGGTCTTTCCATGACCATAATTACCATAATTGTTCTTGGCAAATTTTTCTACAGAAGTGGTTTGCCATTGCCTTCTTTGGGGAGTGGGGGGCAACTAAGCAGGTGCTAAGGTGACCGGCAGGCTAGCAAAGGGAAGGAGTGCCTTACACCTCCTTTGGTAGCGACATCTCTCCACCCCAGCACTCAACCCTATCTACACACCTCATAATTCTGTACATCTCTATCAAGATAATCTTCCCTACATTCTAGGGAATAAAATTCTAACCTATTCAATCTTTCCCTATAACTCCGGTCCTCCGGACCCAGCAACATCCTTGTAAATTTTCTCTGCACCCTTTCAATCGTATTTACCAAAACAGTCAGTCAGTGTCTAGAAGATGCAGCGAGAATGGCAACAGCAGACTGCTCTGACCTCATGAACAGCGGTTGTGGTGAGCTATGTGCCTGTCGGGACACGCCCCTGCTGACTGCTCCTGTGGCTCCCCCCACAGGCCCCTGTATAAAGGCGATCTGAGGCCTGACGCTCGGCCTCAGTCTCCAGGACATGGTATGATGGACACTCACTCCTGGTTCCTTCTTCCAGTCAATAAAAGCCGATATCTCACCTTACATCTCAGTGTGAGTTATTGATGGTGCATCAAGGGGTTAAAGGCAACCCAGAACCACATAAGTACCTACCAACACCTGGTTGGCACGTTCTGTCTCCCACTTCAGGCTGGACTTGATTTCACTGACAGTTACGTATCCGTTCCTCTGCAAGGCAAGATGGGGATGAGTCAGATCGTGCCCCTGAATAAATCAACATCTAATTACATGAAGCATCTGAAACAAGTGAGAGCATGAAGAGAAACAGATAAGCATGGTCTGATAGCTTGCACAGATGTGCGGTGGAGAGCAATCACAGTACAACCCTCCCCACCACTGAGGATATCTTCAAGAGGCACTGCCTCAAGAAAGTCTATTTATCATTAAGGACATCCAGAATGTGCCCTCTATCCATTATTACCATCAGGGAGGAGGTACAGGAGCATGAAGACACACACTCAACGATTCAGGAACAGCTTCTTCCCCTCTGCCATCAGGGAGGAGGTACAGGAGCCTGAAGACACACACTCAACGATTCAGGAACAGCTTCTTCCCCTCTGCCATCAGGGAGGAGGTACAGGAGCCTGAAGACACAGACTCAACGATTCAGGAACAGCTTCTTCCCCTCTGCCATCAGGGAGGAGGTACAGGAGCCTGAAGACACACACTCAACGATTCAGGAACAGATTGCTCCCCTCTGCCATCAGGGAGGGGGTACAGGAGCCTGAAGACACACACTCAACGATTCAGGAACAGATTGCTCCCCTCTGCCATCAGGGAGGGGGTACAGGAGCCTGAAGACACACACTCAATGATTCAGGAACACCTTCTTCCCCTCTGCCATCAGGGAGGAGGTACAGGAGCCTGAAGACACACACACACAACGATTCAGGAACAGCTTCTTCCCCTCTGCCATCAGGGAGGAGGTACAGGAGCCTGAAGACACACACTCAATGTTTTAGGAACAGCTTCTTCCTTACCACCATCAGATTCTTGAATGGTCAAATACTCAACCTCTTTTTTTTTCCCCATCTCTTTTTGCACTACTTATCTAATTTTACGTATATATTCAGATTTTTGAATAGTCCATCTGTTGTGCATTCAGAGACACTTGTCTGCACACCACTGTTGTAACGTGTGGTTATTTGAGTTACTGTCACCTTCCTATCAGCTTGAATCGATCTGGCCATTCAAATCTGACCACTCTCATTAACAAGGCGCTTTCTCCCACAGAACTACCGCTCGCTGGATGTTTTTCTGTTTTTCGCACCATTCTCCATAAACCCTAGACCAGGGGTTCCTAACCTGGACCCGATGGACCTCTGGGTTAAGGGTAAGGTTCAATGGCTTAAAAAAGGGTTGGGAACCCCTGCTCTGGAGGCTATTGTACAGGGGGTACCTAGTAAAGTTGCCGCTGAGTGTATAGGAGAGGGTTTGAATAAACCTGATTCTGACCCCTCCCCCTGTCCTGTTGTAACACTCCTAGCCCACAGTTTTTAAATCTTCATTGCTACCATCAGGGAGGAGGTACAGGAGCCTGAAGACACACACTCAACGATTCAGGAACAGCTTCTTCCCCTCTGCCATCAGGGAGGAGGTACAGGAGCCTGAAGACACACACTCAACGATTCAGGAACAGCCTCTTCCCCTCTGCCATCAGGGAGGAGGTACAGGAGCCTGAAGACACACACTCAGCGAATCAGGAACAGCTTCTTCCCTCTGCCATCAGGGAGGAGGTACAGGAGCCTGAAGACACACACTCAACGATTCAGGAACAGCTTCTTCCCCTCTGCCATCAGGAAGGAGGTACAGGAGCCTGAAGACACACACTCAACGATTCAGGAACAGCCTCTTCCCCTCTGCCATCAGGGAGGAGGTACAGGAGCCTGAAGACACACACTCAGCGAATCAGGAACAGCTTCTTCCCTCTGCCATCAGGGAGGAGGTACAGGAGCCTGAAGACACACACTCAGTGATTCAGGAACAGCTTCTTACCCTCTGCCATCAGGGAGGAGGTACAGGAGCCTGAAGGCACACACTGAACGATTCAGGGACAGCTTCTTCCCCTCTGCCATCAGGGAGGAGGTACAGGAACCTGAAGACACACACTCAATGATTCAGGAACAGCTTCTTCCCCTCTGCCATCAGGGAGGAGGTACAGGAGACTGAAGACACACACTCAACGATTCAGGAACAGCCTCTTCCCCTCTGCCATCAGGGAGGAGGTACAGGAGCCTGAAGACACACACTCAGCGAATCAGGAACAGCTTCTTCCCTCTGCCATCAGGGAGGAGGTACAGGAGCCTGAAGACACACACTCAGTGATTCAGGAACAGCTTCTTACCCTCTGCCATCAGGGAGGAGGTACAGGAGCCTGAAGACACACACTCAGCGATTCAGGAACAGCTTCTTCCCCTCTGCCATCAGGAAGGAGGTACAGGAGCCTGAAGACTCACACTCAACGATTCAGGAACAGCTTCTTCCCCTCTGCCATCAGGGAGGAGGTACAGGAGCCTGAAGACACACACTCAGCGATTCAGGAACAGCTTCTTCCCCTCTGCCATCAGGGAGGGGGTACAGGAGCCTGAAGACACACACTCAACAATTCAGGAACAGCTTCTTCCCCTCTGCCATCAGGGAGGAGGTACAGGAGCCTGAAGACACACACTCAACGATACAGGAACAGCTTCTTCTCCTCTGCCATCAGGGAGGAGGTACAGGAGCCTGAAGACACACACTCAGTGATTCAGAAACAGCTTCTTCCCCTCTGCCATCAGGGAGGAGGTACAGGAGCCTGAAGGCACACACTGAACGATTCAGGGACAGCTTCTTCCCCTCTGCCATCAGGGAGGAGGTACAGGAACCTGAAGACACACACTCAATGATTCAGGAACAGCTTCTTCCCCTCTGCCATCAGGGAGGAGGTACAGGAGACTGAAGACACACACTCAACGATCCAGGAACAGCTTCTTCCCCTCTGCCATCAGGGAGGAGGTACAGGAGCCTGAAGACACACACTGAACAATTCAGGAACAGCTTCTTCCCCTCTGCCATCAGGGAGGAGGTACAGGAGCCTGAAGACACACACTCAACAATTCAGGAACAGCTTTTTCCCCTCTGCCATCAGGGAGGAGGTACAGGAGCCTGAAGACACACACTCAATGATTCAGGAACAGATTCTTCCCCTCTGCCATCAGGGAGGAGGTACAGGATCCTGAAGACACACACTCAACGATACAGGAACAGCTTCTTCTCCTCTGCCATCAGGGAGGAGGTACAGGAGCCTGAAGACACACACTCAGTGATACAGGAACAGCTTTTTCCCCTCTGCCATCAGGGAGGAGGTACAGGAGCCTGAAGACACACACTCAGTGATTCAGAAACAGCTTCTTCCCCTCTGCCATCAGGGAGGAGGTACAGGAGCCTGAAGACACAGACTCAACGATTCAGGAACAGCTTCTTCCCCTCTGCCATCAGGGAGGAGGTACAGGAGCCTGAAGACACACACTCAACGATTCAGGAACAGATTGCTCCCCTCTGCCATCAGGGAGGGGGTACAGGAGCCTGAAGACACACACTCAACGATTCAGGAACAGATTGCTCCCCTCTGCCATCAGGGAGGGGGTACAGGAGCCTGAAGACACACACTCAATGATTCAGGAACACCTTCTTCCCCTCTGCCATCAGGGAGGAGGTACAGGAGCCTGAAGACACACACACACAACGATTCAGGAACAGCTTCTTCCCCTCTGCCATCAGGGAGGAGGTACAGGAGCCTGAAGACACACACTCAATGTTTTAGGAACAGCTTCTTCCTTACCACCATCAGATTCTTGAATGGTCAAATACTCAACCTCTTTTTTTTTCCCCATCTCTTTTTGCACTACTTATCTAATTTTACGTATATATTCAGATTTTTGAATAGTCCATCTGTTGTGCATTCAGAGACACTTGTCTGCACACCACTGTTGTAACGTGTGGTTATTTGAGTTACTGTCACCTTCCTATCAGCTTGAATCGATCTGGCCATTCAAATCTGACCACTCTCATTAACAAGGCGCTTTCTCCCACAGAACTACCGCTCGCTGGATGTTTTTCTGTTTTTCGCACCATTCTCCATAAACCCTAGACCAGGGGTTCCTAACCTGGACCCGATGGACCTCTGGGTTAAGGGTAAGGTTCAATGGCTTAAAAAAGGGTTGGGAACCCCTGCTCTGGAGGCTATTGTACAGGGGGTACCTAGTAAAGTTGCCGCTGAGTGTATAGGAGAGGGTTTGAATAAACCTGATTCTGACCCCTCCCCCTGTCCTGTTGTAACACTCCTAGCCCACAGTTTTTAAATCTTCATTGCTACCATCAGGGAGGAGGTACAGGAGCCTGAAGACACACACTCAACGATTCAGGAACAGCTTCTTCCCCTCTGCCATCAGGGAGGAGGTACAGGAGCCTGAAGACACACACTCAACGATTCAGGAACAGCCTCTTCCCCTCTGCCATCAGGGAGGAGGTACAGGAGCCTGAAGACACACACTCAGCGAATCAGGAACAGCTTCTTCCCTCTGCCATCAGGGAGGAGGTACAGGAGCCTGAAGACACACACTCAACGATTCAGGAACAGCTTCTTCCCCTCTGCCATCAGGAAGGAGGTACAGGAGCCTGAAGACACACACTCAACGATTCAGGAACAGCCTCTTCCCCTCTGCCATCAGGGAGGAGGTACAGGAGCCTGAAGACACACACTCAGCGAATCAGGAACAGCTTCTTCCCTCTGCCATCAGGGAGGAGGTACAGGAGCCTGAAGACACACACTCAGTGATTCAGGAACAGCTTCTTACCCTCTGCCATCAGGGAGGAGGTACAGGAGCCTGAAGGCACACACTGAACGATTCAGGGACAGCTTCTTCCCCTCTGCCATCAGGGAGGAGGTACAGGAACCTGAAGACACACACTCAATGATTCAGGAACAGCTTCTTCCCCTCTGCCATCAGGGAGGAGGTACAGGAGACTGAAGACACACACTCAACGATTCAGGAACAGCCTCTTCCCCTCTGCCATCAGGGAGGAGGTACAGGAGCCTGAAGACACACACTCAGCGAATCAGGAACAGCTTCTTCCCTCTGCCATCAGGGAGGAGGTACAGGAGCCTGAAGACACACACTCAGTGATTCAGGAACAGCTTCTTACCCTCTGCCATCAGGGAGGAGGTACAGGAGCCTGAAGACACACACTCAGCGATTCAGGAACAGCTTCTTCCCCTCTGCCATCAGGAAGGAGGTACAGGAGCCTGAAGACTCACACTCAACGATTCAGGAACAGCTTCTTCCCCTCTGCCATCAGGGAGGAGGTACAGGAGCCTGAAGACACACACTCAACGATTCAGCAACAGCTTCTTTCCCTCTGCCATCAGGGAGGGGGTACAGGAGCCTGAAGACACACACTCAACAATTCAGGAACAGCTTCTTCCCCTCTGCCATCAGGGAGGAGGTACAGGAGCCTGAAGACACACACTCAACAATTCAGGAACAGCTTCTTCCCCTCTGCCATCAGGGAGGGGGT
This sequence comes from Hypanus sabinus, assembly GCF_030144855.1. Lineage (NCBI taxonomy): Eukaryota > Metazoa > Chordata > Chondrichthyes > Myliobatiformes > Dasyatidae > Hypanus > Hypanus sabinus. The sequence goes on along the minus strand of NW_026781526.1, from coordinate 78,403 downwards.
ACAGGAGCCTGAAGACACACACTCAGCGATTCAGGAACAGCTTCTTCCCCTCTGCCATCAGGGAGGGGGTACAGGAGCCTGAAGACACACACTCAACAATTCAGGAACAGCTTCTTCCCCTCTGCCATCAGGGAGGAGGTACAGGAGCCTGAAGACACACACTCAACGATACAGGAACAGCTTCTTCTCCTCTGCCATCAGGGAGGAGGTACAGGAGCCTGAAGACACACACTCAGTGATTCAGAAACAGCTTCTTCCCCTCTGCCATCAGGGAGGAGGTACAGGAGCCTGAAGGCACACACTGAACGATTCAGGGACAGCTTCTTCCCCTCTGCCATCAGGGAGGAGGTACAGGAACCTGAAGACACACACTCAATGATTCAGGAACAGCTTCTTCCCCTCTGCCATCAGGGAGGAGGTACAGGAGACTGAAGACACACACTCAACGATCCAGGAACAGCTTCTTCCCCTCTGCCATCAGGGAGGAGGTACAGGAGCCTGAAGACACACACTGAACAATTCAGGAACAGCTTCTTCCCCTCTGCCATCAGGGAGGAGGTACAGGAGCCTGAAGACACACACTCAACAATTCAGGAACAGCTTTTTCCCCTCTGCCATCAGGGAGGAGGTACAGGAGCCTGAAGACACACACTCAATGATTCAGGAACAGATTCTTCCCCTCTGCCATCAGGGAGGAGGTACAGGATCCTGAAGACACACACTCAACGATACAGGAACAGCTTCTTCTCCTCTGCCATCAGGGAGGAGGTACAGGAGCCTGAAGACACACACTCAGTGATACAGGAACAGCTTTTTCCCCTCTGCCATCAGGGAGGAGGTACAGGAGCCTGAAGACACACACTCAGTGATTCAGAAACAGCTTCTTCCCCTCTGCCATCAGGGAGGAGGTACAGGAGCCTGAAGACACACACTCAGCGATTCAGGAACAGCTTCTTCCCCTCTGCCATCAGGGAGGAGGTACAGGAGCCTGAAGACACACACTGAACAATTCAGGAACAGCTTCTTCCCCTCTGCCATCAGGGAGGAGGTACAGGAGCCTGAAGACACACACTCAACAATTCAGGAACAGCTTTTTCCCCTCTGCCATCAGGGAGGAGGTACAGGAGCCTGAAGACACACACTCAATGATTCAGGAACAGATTCTTCCCCTCTGCCATCAGGGAGGAGGTACAGGATCCTGAAGACACACACTCAACGATACAGGAACAGCTTCTTCTCCTCTGCCATCAGGGAGGAGGTACAGGAGCCTGAAGACACACACTCAGTGATTCAGAAACAGCTTCTTCCCCTCTGCCATCAGGGAGGAGGTACAGGAGCCTGAAGACACACTCAACAATTCAGGAACAGCTTCTTCCCCTCTTGTCATCAGATTTCTGAATGGACACTGAACCCATGAACACTACCTCACTGTTTCCTCTTTATGTATTATATTTTGCAATTTATGGTAATTTTTTAATGTCTTTTCACTGCTGCTGCAAAACAACAAATTTCGCATGATTTATGTCGGTGATAATAATCGTGATTCTGATAAAGAGGATGAGAGACTGGAACCAGAACAAGGGGACAGAATAGTGAGGACAAACAGAAAGGCAGAAAAAGATGGTGGAGTGGCTCTGTTAACGATGTTCTCAGCAGAATATAGAGTGGGACAACCCAAGTTCAAACTGCTGTTAGGCCACATCTGGAGTATTGCATACAGTTCCAGTCACCCCACCATAGGAAGGATGTTGAATCTCTGGAGAGGGGGCAGAAGGGGTTTATCAGGATGCTGCCTGGTACAGAGGGCATGTGCGATCACGACAGGCAGGGTAAACTTGGGTTGCTTTCTCTGGAGCGGTGGAGGCTGAGGAGATATCTGAGAGAGGTTTGCAAGATTAAGAGATGCTTAGATAGTTCAACCAGAGTTGAAATATCTAATATCAGAGGGTTTGCATTCAAGGTGTCGGGGATTAATTTCAAAGGAGATGTGAGTGGGATGCTTTTTTTTATATACAGTGAGTTCTTGGGAGGAAAATGGAAAATTTGGACATTGTGTTGGCAGAACCATGCATGGAATGGACTGATGGCAATGGTGGTGGAGGCAGAAATGATAGGGTCTTTTAACAGACTCCTGGACAGGTACATGGAGCTTAGAAAAATAGAGGGCTATGGGTAAGCCTAGGTAGTTCTTCAGCACAGCTTTGTGGGCCGAAGGGCCTGTATTGTGCTGTAGGTTTTCTATGTTTCTACCAGAGCTTTAAGGTGAGAGGGAAAGTTTAAAGATTTACAAAGTTTTCTTTGTTTAAACAGAGAGCTGTTGGGTGACTGGAATGTGCTGCTGGGGAAGATGGGGCTGGCAGGTACGATAACAAGGTGTAAGAGACATTTCGAAAATGGAAGGATATAAATCACATATGGGATGTTATGTTGAAGTTGTTTACAACATTGATGGGGCCTAGTTTGGAGTATTGTGTACAGCTTTGATCACCTACCTACAGGGAAGATGTAAATAAAGTTGAAAGAGTACAGCGAAAATTTACAAGGATGTTGCTGGGTCTGCAGGACCCGAGTTATAAGGAAAGATTGATTCCGTAAAACGTAGAAGATTAAGAGGAGATTCGATAGAGGTATACAAAATTATGAGGGGTAGAGATAAGGTATATGCAAGCAAGCTTTTTCCACTGAGGACGTATGAGACTACACCCAGAGGTCATGGGTTAAGAGTGAAAGGTGAGAAGTTTAAGGGAACATGAGGGGGAACTTCTTCACATGAGGGTGGTGAGAGTGTGGAATGAGCTGCCAGTACGAGCGGTGGATGTAATTTCAATTCCAATGTTTAACAGAAGTTTGGATAGGTACATGAATGGGAGGGGTGTGGAGGCTGTGGTCCGGGTGATGGTCGATGGGAGTAGGCAGATCAAGTGGGCCTGTTCCTGTGCCCTACTTGTTTATGACTCTTTGTGGGCAAATGTGCAGTTTAAATTGGCATCACAGTCGGGACACTATGGGCTGAATGGTCTGTTCCCACGTGGAACTGTTCTAAATAATCAGAGCTTGTCAGAAAAATAGAGCAGCTAATTCTGGGGGGATGTTTAACATTGACTAGACTGGAAGGACTGTTTGGGGGCCCTGAGGGAGGGGGCGAATGGGCAGGGATAACACATAAACATTGTTTCTGCTTCCCAAGTATAGTCCGGTCGTTAAACGTGTGAAACCCACGATTGGGAGCTGACTCTGTTCTTCAGCACACAGACTGGAGCGCGTGCCACCACAGACTCTCAGGTTAACACTGACTTATATACCGACTCTGTCCTTGAGTGCATCAACAAGAGTGTAGATAGAGTGGCATCACAACAACAAATAGAAGTTTTCCCCAATCAGAAACCATGGATGAACAGAGGTTCGCCTCCTGCTCAAAGCCAGAGATTCAGCCTTCAGGTCTGGAGACCGGGAGGCTTACAGCTCAGCCAGGGCCAACCTGAGGAGGGGAATCTCTCAGGCTAAACACACATACGAACAGAGAATCCAGGAGCATTTCAACTCCTCGGACCCCGGGCACATGTGGCATGGCATACAGGTCATTACAGACTTCAAACCACCTAGTACTGTGCCCCCTCCCAGATCTGCTCCCCTCCCTGATGAGCTCAATTACTTCTACGCTCGCTTTGACCAAGGGAACAAGGTCACCCTCAAAGCGGATCTCCCACCCGGTGAACTGCCTCTCTCACTTTCCACCTCAATATTTGTGCCACCCTGAGCTGGGTGAATGTACGGAAGGGAGCTGGTCCGGATGGAACACCGGGCCGTGTGCTCAGAGTCTGTGTGGGGCAGTTGGCCGGGGTTTTCACCCTGGGCAGGGTGAATGTACAGAAGGGAGCTGGTCCGGATGGAACACCGGGCCGTGTGCTCAGAGTCTGTGTGGGGCACTTGGCCGGGGTTTTCACCCTGAGCAGGGTGAATGTACGGAAGGCAGCTGGTCCAGATGGAACACCGGGCCGTGTGCTCAGAGTCTGTGTGGGGCAGTTGGCCGGGGTTTTTACCCTGAGCAGGGTGAACGTATGGAAGGGAGCTGGTCCGGATGGAACACCGGGCCGTGTGCTCAGAGTCTGTGTGGGGCAGTTGGCCGGGGTTTTTACCCTGAGCAGGGTGAACGTATGGAAGGGAGCTGGTCCGGATGGAACACCGGGCCGTGTGCTCAGAGTCTGTGTGGGGCAGTTGGCCGGGGTTTTCACCCTGAGCAGGGTGAATGTACGGAAGGGAGCTGGTCCGGATGGAACACCGGGCCGTGTGCTCAGAGTCTGTGTGGGGCAGTTGGCCGGGGTTTTCACCCTGGGCAGGGTGAATGTACAGAAGGGAGCTGGTCCGGATGGAACACCGGGCCGTGTGCTCAGAGTCTGTGTGGGGCAGTTGGCCGGGGTTTTCACCCTGAGCAGGGTGAACGTACGGAAGGGAGCTGGTCCGGATGGAACACCGGGCCGTGTGCTCAGAGTCTGTGTGGGGCACTTGGCCGGGGTTTTCACCCTGAGCAGGGTGAATGTACGGAAGGCAGCTGGTCCAGATGGAACACCGGGCCGTGTGCTCAGAGTCTGTGTGGGGCAGTTGGCCGGGGTTTTTACCCTGAGCAGGGTGAACGTATGGAAGGGAGCTGGTCCGGATGGAACACCGGGCCGTGTGCTCAGAGTCTGTGTGGGGCAGTTGGCCGGGGTTTTTACCCTGAGCAGGATGAACGTATGGAAGGGAGCTGGTCCGGATGGAACACCGGGCCGTGTGCTCAGAGTCTGTGTGGGGCAGTTGGCCGGGGTTTTTACCCTGAGCAGGGTGAATGTACGGAAGGGAGCTGGTCCGGATGGAACACCGGGCCGTGTGCTCAGTCTGTGTGGGGCAGTTGGCCGGGGTTTTCACCCTGAGCAGGGTGAACGTACGGAAGGGAGCTGGTCCGGATGGAACACTGGGCCGTGTGCTCAGAGTCTGTGTGGGGCACTTGGCCGGGGTTTTCACCCTGAGCAGGGTGAATGTACGGAAGGCAGCTGGTCCGGATGGAACACCGGGCCGTGTGCTCAGAGTCTGTGTGGGGCAGTTGGCCGGGGTTTTCACCCTGAGCTGGGTGAATGTACAGAAGGGAGCTGGTCCAGATGGAACACCGGGCCGTGTGCTCAGAGTCTGTGTGGGGCAGTTGGCCGGGGTTTTTACCCTGAGCAGGGTGAACGTATGGAAGGGAGCTGGTCCGGATGGAACACCGGGCCGTGTGCTCAGAGTCTGTGGTGGGGCAGTTGGCCGGGGTTTTTACCCTGAGCAGGGTGAACGTATGGAAGGGAGCTGGTCCGGATGGAACACCGGGCCGTGTGCTCAGAGTCTGTGTGGGGCAGTTGGCCGGGGTTTTTACCCTGAGCAGGGTGAATGTACGGAAGGGAGCTGGTCCGGATGGAACACCGGGCCGTGTGCTCAGAGTCTGTGTGGGGCAGTTGGCCGGGGTTTTTACCCTGAGCAGGGTGAACGTACGGAAGGCAGCTGGTCCGGATGGAACACCGGGCCGTGTGCTCAGAGTCTGTGTGGGGCAGTTGGCCGGGGTTTTCACCCTGGGCAGGGTGAATGTACGGAAGGGAGCTGGTCCGGATGGAATACCGGGCCGTGTGCTCAGAGTCTGTGTGAGGCAGTTGGCCGGGGTTTTCACCCTGGGCAGGGTGAATGTACGGAAGGGAGCTGGTCCGGATGGAACACCGGGCTGTGTGCTCAGAGTCTGTGTGGGGCAGTTGGCCGGGGTCTTCACAGACATTTTCAATCTGTCCCTGGCCCGGGCAGTTGTCCCCACAGGCTTCAAGATCGCCACCATCGTGCCAGTGCCGAAGCATCCCACTGCCACGGGCCTGAATGACTTTCGCCCAGTTGCACTCACCCCCATCATTGCAAAGTGCTTTGAGAGACTGGTTCTATCACATCTGAAATCCTGTCTGCCCACTGCCCTGGACCCCCATCAATCTGCCTATCGCACCAACAGGTCAACAGAGGACACCATCTCCACGGCACTTCACTCTGCCCTGACCCACCTGGACAGCCCCAACTCTTACGTCAGAATGCTGTTCATTGGCTTTATTTCGGCATTCAATACTGTGACCCCTCCCAGCCGATCGCCAAACTTCACCAGCTTGGTATCAGCTCAGCCCTCTGCAATTGGACCTTGGACTTTCTGACTAACATACCCCAATCGGTTAAGTTAGACAACCTCTCCTCCTCCACTCTCACCCTGAACACCAGCGTGCCTCAAGGCTGTGTGCTGAGCCCCCTTCTGTACTCCCTTTTCACCTATGACTGCGTTCCTGTACCTGGTTCTAACTCCATAATCAAGTTCGCAGACGACACCACGGTGGTTGGCCTGATCAGAGGGGATGACGAGACGGACTACAGGGAAGAGGTCCAGGACCTGGCCGTGTGGTGTGCCGACAGTAACCTGGCCCTTAACACCCAGAAGACCAAGTAGATCATTGTGGACTTCAGGCATGCTAGGAGCCACACTCATGTCCCCATCTACATCAATGGAGCTATACTGGAGAGTGCATCAAGCTTCAAACTCCTTGGTGTCCACATTTCCAAGGATCTCACCTGCTCCCTGCACTCCTCCATCCTGATCAAAAAAGGCGCAGCAGCGGAGCTCACCTCTGTCCCAGGATACTGACGGACTTTTACCGCTGTACCACTGAGAGCATACTCACCAACGGCATCTCAGTGTGGTACGGCAATTGTCCCGTATCGGACCGCAAAGCACTCCAGCGGGTGGTGAAAACTGCCCAGCGGATTATCAGCACCCAATTGCCCACCGTTGAAAACATCTACCATAAACGCTGCCCGGGCGGGGCGAAAAGCATTATCAAGGATGCATCTCACCCTAACCACGGACTTTCTACTCTCCTCCCATCTGGTAGGCGCTACAGGAGCCTCCGGTCCCACACCTGCAGGCTCAGGGAGAGCTTCTTCCCTGAGGCTGTGACCCTGCTGAACCTCACATGACAGCACTAAACAGTATTGCACCCGTATCGGACTGTCTCAGTACTTTTATATTTGTGTGCTGTAGAACTTACTTTTTATTTGTAGTTATTTTGTAAAAAACACTATTCTTTGCATTTCCGGTTCGATGGTAACTGCATTTCATCGACTTTGTATCTGTACTCGGCACAATGACAATAAAGTTGAATCTAATCTAATCTAATCTAATGTACAAACATAAAGTTAGAACTCTATAAATATGTAATAAAGAATTAAACTAAGAGTTGATTGCACAGGAAATTCATGAAGGAAAAGAAGTGCTGTTTTGCAGCTGGCTTCATGATGGAGGATGCAGGTGAGGCACACTTCACTGAGCCTGCTCCCAGTCCAGCCATCTCTACATCCGTCACACCTGTTGAGCACCTCCTCTCCATCCGCAACAAGCAGGATTTCCCACTGACCAACATTTTTCATTCTTATCCCCACTCCTATTCTGCATGCCAGTCCACGGTCTCCTCTACTGCCACAATGAGGCCACCCTCAGGGTGGAGGAGCAACACCTCAAATTCTGTCTGGGTAGCCTCCAACCTGATGGCATGAACATTGATTTCTCTAACTTCCATTAATGCCCCTCCTCTCATTTTCCATTCCACACTCTGGCTCCACCCTTCTCTTCTCCTCACTTGCCTATCACCACCTGGTTCCCTTTCCCCCACGGTCCCTCCTTCTCTAGCCCTTTACCTTTCCACCCATCACCTCCCAGTTCCTCACTTCACCCCCTCCCCATTTACCACCTCCCCTCCCCCTCACCCATCACCTCCCAGTTCCTCACTTCCTCCCCATTTACCACCTCCCCTCCCCCTCACACCCATCACCTCCCAGTTCCTCACTTCACCCCCTCCCCATTTACCACCTCCCCTCCCCCTCACCCATCACCTCCCAGTTCCTCACTTCACCCCCTCCCCATTTACCACCTCCCCTCCCCCTCACCCATCACCTCCCAGTTCCTCACTTCACCCCCTCCCCATTTACCACCTCCCCTCCCCCTCACCCATCACCTCCCAGTTCCTCACTTCACCCCCTCCCCATTTACCACCTCCCCTCCCCCTCACCCATCACCTCCCAGTTCCTCACTTCACCCCCTCCCCATTTACCACCTCCCCTCCCCCCACCTATCATCTGCCCTCCCCCCCACCTTCTGCCTTCTTCCTCCTTTCTTTCCAGTCCTGATGAAGGGTCTCAGCCCAAAACCTCGACTGTTTCTTTCTCTCCAAAGATGCTGCCTGACCTGCTGAGTTCCTCCAGCATTGTGTGTGTTAATCAGTTTGTGGAGATACTTTGGCAGCATTCCTTGATGATTTGAAAGATTTATACTGCTTGGCACTGAGTAAATTTCCCCATCCTCTTTTCTGTGGGGCTACAAATTACAACAGCCTAATCCACTATCAAATGTACTACCCACTGAGGCAGTGGAATAAAGCAGATATGATTCTGGGCCTGCATTGAACTGATTGAAGGGTTTGAGTTCAAGTTTAATTGTCATTCAACCATACATGAGTATTGCCAAAAACAGTGTTACTCCGGAGTCAAAGGGCAAAACACAGTACCAACAGTCACACACAGCACACGGCACATATAAGAAAGCAAACGCATATAAGTTATCAGTAAAGTACAGTCACACAAACATGTACAGTCCACGTCCCTGAGTCCATGAATGTTGCAGCAGTCTGCAGTCGAACACAATACAGCTTGTCTTCTGCTGAGCGAGCCAGCTTGGATGCCACACCACACCCAGCACCTCTGACAGTGTACACCGACTGACAGCTCCCCTGGGTGGCGTGAGGCCTTGTCCTCACAGCTTGCCCTGCCGTCTCCCGATAAATCAGTGAATTGAACTTGCAGCATTCCACCTGAATGATGTCCAACAGGGTCTCGCAATGACAAGAAAAGTGACCAAGACAATCACCACTTGCTGTTGGGCTGCACCAAGTTTCCCCGCCAACAAGCAAGTTCTTAATATCTAGCAGGGTCTTGCAATTGCAAAAAAAGTTTTAAAAAGATGATAGCACCTTTGGTTGACCCTGTAGAAGCCAGTGCAGTTGAACATGCCACCATCTTACTGGAAGCTGTGGAAGCTTTAAGGGTCTCTCTCTCTCTCTCTCTCTCTCTCTCTCTCTCACACACACACAGACACATCATTGTACACAAGCCCCATTGCAAATACCTCATAATTACCAGCCAGTCCTACAGCCCTTAAAACCCTAATGTCTCCCGTTCCTCAATTAGGCTCAGTGTCGTATTCTGACAAGGATCCTGGAAAACACACACCACGCTGGAGGAACTCAGCAGGCCAGGCCGCATTTATGGAGAGGAATAAATAGTCGATGTTTCGGGCTTCTTCAGGATGTCCTGGGATGTCTAACTCCGTTATCGATGCTGTGTATAACAGCATAGCCTTGGGGAACCAGGGCACCTACCTCCGCAATCTGGAGCACCACTGTGTGATCCATGTTGAGTTCTGCAGGAACAGACTGCACCAGGTACCTGCCTCCCACTGGGATAATGGTAAAGCCATTGCCCAAGGATTTCAGCTTCTTTATGGCTCGGATGAGATCATCCCTGGATAAGAAAGTCAGGAGAAAGTAAGTTAGTTGAACGCAAAGGAATGAGTTCAAAGTTCAAAGTAAATTTATTATCAAAGTACATATATGTCACCACATACAACCCTGAGATTCATTTCCTGTGGGCATACTCAGTAAATAGAAAGAAACACAATAGGATCAGTGAAAAACAGACAACCAGTGTGCAAAAGACAACTGTGCAAATACAAAAAGAAAAAATGATAATAAATAAGCAATAAATATCAAGAACATGAGTTGTGGAGTCCTTGAAAATGATTCCATAGGTTGTAGAATTGGTCCAGGGTTCAGGTGAGTGAAGTTATCCACATCAGTTCAGAAGCCTGATGGCTGAGGGGTAATAACTGTTCCTGAACCTGGTGGTGGGGGTCCTGAGGCTCCTGTACCTCCTTCCTGATGGCTGAGGGGTAATAACTGTTCCTGAAACTGGTGGTGGGGGTCCTGAGGCTCCTGTACCTCCTTCCTGATGGCTGAGGGGTAATAACTGTTCCTGAACCTGGTGGTGTGGGTCCTGAGGCTCCTGTACCTCCTTCCTGATGGTTGAGGGGTAATAACTGTTCCTGAACCTGGTGGTGTGGGTCCTGAGACTCCTGTACCTCCTTCCTGATGTCAGCAACAAGAAGAGAGCAAGGCCTGGCTGGTGGGGGTCCTTGATCAAAACGTACAAACAAGCTGGATGAACTCAGCAGGTCGGGCAGCATCCGTTGAAACGAGCAGTCAACGCTTCGGGCCGAGACCCTTCGTCAGGACTGAAGAGGGAGGGGGCAGGGGCCCCATAAAGAAGGTGGGTGGGGGGAGGGTGGAAAACCAGTAAGGGGAAAGATCAAGGGGTGGGGGAGGGGATAGGCCGGAGAGGTGAAGAAGGAATGGAAGGGAAAAGCACTATGGGTAGTAGAAGAAGGCAGAATTATGAGAGAGGTGATAGGCAGCTGGAAGAGGAGGCAGAGTGAAAGTGGGATGGGGGAAGAGAGAGGGAGGGAATTACTGGAAGTTGGAGAATTCGATGTTCATACCAAGGGGCTGGAGACAACCCAGACAGTAGATGAGATGTTGTTCCTCCAACCTGAGTTTGGCCTCATCATGGCAGTAGAAGAGGCCGTGTATGGACATACCCGAATGGGAATGTGAAGCAGAGTTGAAGTGGGTGGCAACTGGGAGATCCTGTCTGTTGTGGCGGGTGGACGGAGCGGAGGTGCTTGACGAAGCGGTCCCCCAATCTGTGTCGGGTCTCACCGATGTAGAGGAGGCCGCACCGGGACCACCAGATGCAATAGATTACCCCAACAGATTCACAAGTGAAGTGTTGCCTCACCTGGAAGGACTGTTTGGGGCCCTGAATGGTGGTAAGGGAGGAGGTGTAGCACTTGCGCTTGCAGGGATAAGTGCCAGGTGGGAGATCTGCGGGGAGGGACGTGTGGACCAGGCAGTCGTGGAGGAACGATTCCTGTGAAAAGCAGAGAGGGGTAGAGAGGGAAAGATGTCCTTAGTGGTGGGGTCCTGTTGAAAGTGGTGGAAGTTGCGGAGGATAATATACTGGATCCGGAGGCTGGTGGGGTGATAGGTGAGGACAAGGGGGACACGGTCCCTGTTGTGGTGACAGGAGGATGGGGTGAGGGCTGAAGTGTGGGAAATGGAGGAGATGCGGGTGAGGGAAATGGAGATGTGGGTGAGGGCATCATTGATGACGGCAGAAGGGAAACCACGATTCTTAAAGAAAGAGGACATTTGGGATGTCCTGGAACATAAAGCCTCATCCTTGGAGCAGATGCAGTGGAGATGGAGGAACTGGGAATGGGGAATTGAATTTTCACATTTGGCAGGGTGGGAAGAGGTATAATCAAGGTAGTTATGGGAGTCAGTGGGTTTATAGAAGATGTCAGTGGACAGACTGTCTCCAGAGATGGAGACAGAGTGATTGAGAAAGGGGAGAGAAGTGTCCGAGATGGACCAAGTGAATTTGAGGGCTGAGTGAAAGTTAGAGGCAAAGTTGATGAAATTGACAAGCTCAGCATGGGTGCAGGAAGCAGCACCAATGTAGTCGTCAATGTATCGAAGGAAAAGTTGGGGAGTGGTGCCAGTATAGATTTGGAGCATAGACTGTTCCACATAACCCACAAAGAGGCAGGCATAACTAGGGCCCATGTGAGCACCCATAGCTACACCCTTGATCTGAGGAAAGTGGGAAGAGCCGGAAGAGAAGTTATTAAGTGTGAGTACCAGTTCCATCAACCGGAGGAGTGTGATGGTGTTGGGGAACTGGTGAGGACTATTGTCCAGAAAGTAGCGGAAGGCTTTGGGGCCTTCTGGATGGGGAATTGAAGTGTATAAGGATTGGACATCCATTGTGAAAATGAAGTGTTCGGGACCGGGGAACTGGAAGTTATTGAAGAGGTGGAGGGCATGGGATGTATCCCAGGTGTAGGTGGGGAGGGACTGAACTATGGGTGACAAAATGGAGTCCAGGTAGGCAGATACAAGTTTGGTGGGGCAGGAGCAGGCTGAAACTATAGGCCTATCAGGACAGTCAGGCTTGTGGATCTTGGGGAGGAGGTAAAAGTGAGCAGTGCGAGGTGTGGGAATTATGAGTTTTTTGGCTGAGGATGGAAAGTCTCCAGAGTTGATAAGGGCAGTGATGGTACGGGAGACAATGGTTTGATGTTTTTGGTTGGGTCCTGTTCCAGGGGTAAGTACGAGGAGGTGTCAGAGAGCTGCTGATTGGCCTCAGTGAGGTAGAGGTCCGTCCGCCAGACTATTACAGCACCACCTTTGTCTGCGGGTTTGATGGTGAGGTTAGGGTTAGTGCGGAGAGAGTGGAGGGCAGAGCATTCAGAGGGAGTGAGGTTGGAACAGGAGAGAGGAGTGGTGAAGTGAGGTTGATGTCTCGGCGACAGGTGGAGGTGAAAAGATGGAGTGCAGGTAGAAGGCCCGGCGGGGGTGTCCAGGAGGAGGAGGAGGGTTGAAGATGGGAGAAGGGGTCATCAATAGAGGAGGGAATCCTTGTTGAAGTAGTAGGCTCGGAGACGTAAGCGACGGAAGAAGAGTTCAGTGTCATGCCGGGCACGGAACTCACTGAGGTGTGGACGGAGGGGGACAAAAGTGAGGCCCTTGCTGAGCACAGAACACTCTTCCTCAGAGAGGGGAAGGTCAGAGGGGATGGTGAAGATTTGGCAAGGGTTGGGGCTGGGGTCAGAGGAGGGTAAAGAGCGGGAGGTCTCAGGAGGGGGGGGTTGGGATGTTCAGGGAGAGCGGGCTGAGGGGAGGATGAGGGATCATAGGAATGGAGGGGAGATGAGGGGTGGAGGGAGGGTTGGGAGTCGCGGGGAGGATAGGGGGTAGTAAAGGAATAAGACGAGCGGTAGACAAGGGGTCCTTGAAGATGGACACTGCTTTCCTGCGACAGTGTTCCTTGTAGATGTGCTCAATGGTAGGGAGGGTTGTACCTGTGATGGACTGGGCCGGATCCACTACTTTTTGTAGGAATTTCCCCATCAAGGGAATTGGTGTTCCCATATAGAGCTGTGATACAACTAGTCAATATACCCTCTACCGTGCATATATAGAAGTTTGTCAAACTTCTAAGAAAGTAGAGGCCTTCTTTGTAATGGCAGTTATATGCTGGACCCAGGACAGATCCTCTGAAATGATAATGCTAAGGAATTTAAAGTGGGAAAATGTGAAGCAATTATCAGTTTCACATCACCAGCTGGAGAGTTGAAGAGACGACAGATCGGACACTGTGCATATGTTGAGGAGAAGGAGACCATTCAGTCCCTCAAGGTTCACCATCATCAAGCACCCCCTCCATCCAGGCCATGCTATCATCAGGAACGAGATACAGGAGCCTTAGGTCCCACACTGTTGAGAAGCGATGCCTCAAGAAGGTATGAATGATCCTCACCAGGAAGAATACACTATCTAGAGGAGGTACAGGATCCTGAAGGCACTTTACAAGCAGCTTCTTCCCCTCTACTATCAGACTGCTGAAAGGTTCACGAACCTATGAACACTACCTCACTCTTTTGTTCTTTTTATTTATCAAAATTACATACAGGTGTCCCCTATTTTTCGAACGTTCACTTTATGACACCTCGCTGTTACGAAAGACCTACATTAGTGTGGTGAACTACATATACCTGTCTGGACACGCCCTCTGCGGACTGCTCTTGTGGCTCCTCCCACAGACCCCTGTATAAAGGCGATTGGGGCCCTGCTCCTCCCTCAGTCTCCGAGATGTCGTGCTCCCTTTTGCTGCTAATAAAAGCCTATCGTTCACCTCCCGTCTCTGAGAGTTATTGATGGTGTATCAATGAGTTACCTGTTTTCGCTAACAGAAGGTGTTTTCACTGTTAGAAAAAAGGCAGCACGCGCCCCAAGCAGCCAAGTTCCTCCCCCGGAACTGCATTCGAGCCGGCATTGCTTAAACACGTGCCTGTGAGCATCTGTGCTTTATGTCGATTTATTTTGCGCATCCGTTAGCAAGATGAGTTCTAAGGTATCGGAAAAGCCTAAAAGAGCGCGTAAGGGTGTTACACTTAGCGTAAAACTAGACATAATAAAGCATTTTGATCGTGGTGAACAAAGTAAGGACATGGTGAGGTTGGCTAAGGGTTTGTGGAAGTTGACGAAGATGATGTTGAAGAGGTTTTGGCATCCCATGACCAAGAACTGACTGATGAAGAGCTGATGAAGGGGAAAGGATAACAATTGAAGCCGAACTCAGTAGCGAACGGCCCAAAAGTGAAGTCGTCCAGGAACTAAACAGGAAGCAATTGCGTGAGATTTTCGCTGCGATTGACAACACTGCAATGATTGTAGAAAAGTATGACTTTAATTTTGAAAGGGTACGTAGGTTTAGGCATATTTGCAGGATGGTTTGAGTGCTTACAAAGAACTGTATGATAGAAAAATGCACGAGGCTAAGCAGTCAAGCATACTGCCGTTTCTCTAGCCTTCCACATCAGCCACAGGAGACGACGAAATTCGGCCTTCGACATGGAGGCAGACAGACATAGAAGATGACCTGCCTGCCCTGATGGAAACAGACAACGATGAGATGACACCCCAGACTCCTCTACCTCCCACCACCTCAACATCCGACAACTCAGCCTAATACACCATCATCAGTGTGCTCGCTGTCTTCCCGATTCCGATTAGTGAAACTACACTGTACATACAGTATTTCTACTTCATCTAGGCTGTGTACTTTTATGTGTTATTTGATAGTTTTATAGCTTAAAGGTTACTGGAAAGTGTGTTTCCGTCCGGAGTGCTTGCCCCGTGTGTTTCCGTCCGGAGCGCTTGTCCCGTGTGTTTCCGTCCGGAGCGCTTGTCCCGTGTGTTTCTCTCCGGAGCGCTTGCCCCGTGTGTATCCGTCCGGAGCGCTTGCCCCGTGTGTTTCCGTCCGGAGCGCTTGTCCCGTGTGTTTCTCTCCGGAGCGCTTGTCCCGTGTGTTTCTCTCCGGAGCGCTTGTCCCGCGTGTTTCTGTCCGGAGCGCTTGTCCCGTGTGTTTCTCTCCGGAGCGCTTGTCCCGCGTGTTTCTGTCCGGAGCGCTTGCCCCGTGTGTTTCTGTCCGGAGCGCTTGCCCCGTGTGTTTCTCTCCGGAGCGCTTGTCCCGTGTGTTTCTCTCCGGAGCGCTTGTCCCGCGTGTTTCTGTCCGGAGCGCTTGTCCCGTATGTTTCTCTCCGGAGCGCTTGTCCCGCGTGTTTCTGTCCAGAGCGCTTGCCCCGTGTGTTTCTCTCCGGAGCGCTTGTCCCGTGTGTTTCTCTCCGGAGCGCTTGTCCCGCGTGTTTCTGTCCGGAGCGCTTGTCCCGTGTGTTTCTCTCCGGAGCGCTTGTCCCGTGTGTATCCGTCTGGAGCGCTTGCCCCGTGTGTTTCCGTCTGGAGCGCTTGCCCCGTGTGTTTCTCTCCGGAGCGCTTGTCCCGCGTGTTTCTGTCCGGAGCGCTTGTCCCGTGTGTTTCCGTCTGGAGCGCTTGCCCCGTGTGTTTCTCTCCGGAGCGCTTGTCCCGTGTGTTTCCGTCCGGAGCGCTTATCCCGTGTGTTTCCGTCTGGACCGCTTGCCCCGTGTGTTTCCGTCCGGAGCGCTTGTCCCGTGTGTTTCCGTCTGGAGCGCTTGCCCCGTGTGTTTCTCTCCGGAGCGCTTGTCCCGTGTGTTTCCGTCTGGACCGCTTGTCCCGTGTGTTTCCGTCTGGACCGCTTGCCCCGTGTGTTTCCGTCCGGAGCGCTTGTCCCGTGTGTTTCCGTCCGGAGCGCTTGTCCCGTGTGTTTCCGTCTGGAGCGCTTGTCCCGTGTGTTTCCGTCTGGAGCGCTTGTCCCGTGTGTTTCCGTCCGGAGCGCTTGTCCCGTGTGTTTCCGTCCGGAGCGCTTGTCCCGTGTGTTTCCGTCTGGACCGCTTGTCCCGTGTGTTTCTCTCCGGAGCGCTTGTCCCGTGTGTTTCCGTCTGGAGCGCTTGTCCCGTGTGTTTCCGTCTGGAGCGCTTGTCCCGTGTGTTTCCGTCTGGAGCGCTTGTCCCGTGTGTTTCTCTCCGGAGCGCTTGTCCCGTGTGTTTCCGTCTGGAGCGCTTGTCCCGTGTGTTTCCGTCTGGAGCGCTTGTCCCGTGTGTTTCCGTCTGGAGCGCTTGTCCCGTGTGTTTCCGTCCGGAGCGCTTGTCCCGTGTGTTTCCGTCTGGAGCGCTTGTCCCGTGTGTTTCCGTCTGGACCCCTTGCCCCGTGAGTTTCTCTCCGGAGCGCTTGCCCCGTGTGTTTCTCTCCGGAGCGCTTGTCCCGTGTGTTTCCGTCCGGAGCGCTTGTCCCATGTGTTTCCGTCCGGACCCCTTGCCCCGTGAGTTTCTCTCCGGAGCGCTTGCCCCGTGTGTTTCCGTCTGGAGCGCTTGCCCCGTGTGTTTCCGTCTGGAGCGCTTGCCCCGTGTGTATCCGTCTGGAGCGCTTGCCCAGTGTGTTTCCGTCTGGAGCGCTTGCCCCGTGTGTTTCTGTCTGGAGCGCTTGCCCCGTGTGTTTCCGTCTGGAGCGCTTGTCCCGTGTGTTTCCGTCTGGAGCGCTTGCCCCGTGTGTTTCTCTCCGGAGCGCTTGCCCCGTGTGTTTCCGTCTGGAGCGCTTGCCCCGTGTGTATCCGTCTGGAGCGCTTGCCCAGTGTGTTTCCGTCTGGAGCGCTTGCCCCATGTGTTTCTGTCTGGAGCGCTTGCCCCGTGTGTTTCTGTCCGGAGCGCTTGCCCCGTGTGTTTCCGTCTGGAGCGCTTGCCCCGTGTGTTTCTGTCTGGAGCGCTTGTCCCGTGTGTTTCTGTCCGGAGCGCTTGCCCCGTGTGTTTCTCTCCGGAGCGCTTGTCCCGTGTGTTTCTCTCCGGAGCGCTTGTCCCGCGTGTTTCTGTCCGGAGCGCTTGTCCCGTGTGTTTCTCTCCGGAGCGCTTGTCCCGCGTGTTTCTGTCCGGAGCGCTTGCCCCGTGTGTTTCTCTCCGGAGCGCTTGCCCCGTGTGTTTCCGTCCGGAGCGCTTGTCCCGTGTGTTTCCGTCTGGAGCGCTTGCCCCGTGTGTTTCTCTCCGGAGCGCTTGCCCCGTGTGTTTCCGTCTGGAGCGCTTGTCCCGTGTGTTTCCGTCCGGAGCGCTTGCCCCGTGTGTATCCGTCTGGAGCGCTTGTCCCGTGTGTTTCCGTCTGGACCGCTTGCCCCGTGTGTATCTGTCCGGAGCGCTTGCCCCGTGTGTTTCTGTCCGGAGCGCTTGTCCCGTGTGTTTCCGTCTGGAGCGCTTGTCCCGTGTGTTTCCGTCTGGACCGCTTGCCCCGTGTGTTTCTGTCCGGAGCGCTTGTCCTGTGTGTTTCCGTCTGGAGCGCTTGTCCCGTGTGTTTCCGTCTGGAGCGCTTGTCCCGTGTGTTTCCGTCTGGACCCCTTGCCCCGTGTGTATCTGTCCGGAGCGCTTGCCCCGTGTGTATCCGTCTGGACCGCTTGTCCCGTGTGTTTCCGTCTGGAGCGCTTGCCCCGTGCGTTTCCGTCTGGAGCGCTTGCCCCGTGTGTATCCGTCTGGAGCGCTTGCCCCTTGTGTTTCCGTCTGGACCGCTTGCCCCGTGTGTTTCTGTCTGGAGCGCTTGTCCCGTGTGTTTCCGTCTGGAGCGCTTGTCCCATGTGTTTCTGTCCGGAGCGCTTGCCCCGTGTGTTTCTCTCCGGAGCGCTTGTCCCGTGTGTTTCTCTCCGGAGCGCTTGTCCCGCGTGTTTCCGTCTGGAGCGCTTGTCCCGTGTGTTTCTCTCCGGAGCGCTTGCCCCGTGTGTTTCTCTCCGGAGCGCTTGTCCCGTGTGTATCCGTCTGGAGCGCTTGTCCCGCGTGTTTCCGTCTGGAGCGCTTGTCCCGTGTGTATCCGTCTGGAGCGCTTGCCCCGTGTGTATCCGTCTGGAGCGCTTGCCCCGTGTGTTTCCGTCTGGAGCGCTTGCCCCGTGTGTTTCCGTCTGGAGCGCTTGTCCCGTGTGTTTCTCTCCGGAGCGCTTGTCCCGTGTGTTTCCGTCTGGAGCGCTTGCCCCGTGAGTTTCTCTCCGGAGCGCTTGTCCCGTGTCTTTCTCTCCGGAGCGCTTGTCCCGTGTGTTTCCGTCCGGAGCGCTTGCCCCGTGTGTTTCCGTCCGGAGCGCTTGTCCCGTGTGTTTCCGTCTGGAGCGCTTGTCCCGTGTGTTTCCGTCCGGAGCGCTTGCCCCGTGTGTTTCCGTCTGGAGCGCTTGCCCCGTGTGTATCCGTCTGGAGCGCTTGCCCCGTGTGTTTCCGTCCGGAGCGCTTGCCCCGTGTGTATCCGTCTGGACCGCTTGCCCCGTGTGTTTCCGTCCGGAGCGCTTGCCCCGTGTGTTTCTCTACGGAGCGCTTGTCCCGTGTGTTTCTCTACGGAGCGCTTGTCCCGTGTGTTTCCGTCTGGAGCGCTTGCCCCGTGTGTTTCTCTACGGAGCGCTTGTCCCGTGTGTTTCCGTCCGGAGCGCTTGTCCCGTGTGTTTCTCTCCGGAGCCCTTGCCCCGTGTGTTTCCTTCCGGAGCGCTTGCCCCGTGTGTTTCCGTCCGGAGCGCTTGCCCCGTGTGTTTCCGTCCGGAGCGCTTGTCCCGTGTGTTTCTCTCCGGAGCGCTTGCCCCGTGTGTTTCTCTCCGGAGCGCTTGTCCCGTGTGTATCCGTCTGGAGCGCTTGTCCCGTGTGTTTCCGTCCGGAGCGCTTGCCCCGTGTGTATCCGTCCGGAGCGCTTGCCCCGTGTGTTTCCGTCCGGAGCGCTTGCCCCGTGTGTTTCCGTCCGGAGCGCTTGTCCCGTGTGTTTCTCTCCGGAGCGCTTGTCCCGTGTGTTTCTCTCCTGATCGCTTGCCCCGTGTGTTTCCGTCCGGAGCGCTTGCCCCGTGTGTTTCCGTCTGGACCGCTTGTCCCGTGTGTTTCTCTCCGGAGCGCTTGCCCCGTGTGTTTCTCTACGGAGCGCTTGTCCCGTGTGTTTCCGTCCGGAGCGCTTGTCCCGTGTGTTTCTCTCCGGAGCGCTTGTCCCGTGTGTTTCTCTCCGGAGCGCTTGCCCCGTGTGTTTCTCTCCGGAGCGCTTGTCCCGTGTGTATCCGTCTGGAGCGCTTGTCCCGTGTGTTTCCGTCCGGAGCGCTTGCCCCGTGTGTATCCGTCCGGAGCGCTTGCCCCGTGTGTTTCCGTCTGGAGCGCTTGCCCCGTGTGTTTCCGTCCGGAGCGCTTGTCCCGTGTGTTTCTCTCCGGAGCGCTTGTCCCGTGTGTTTCTCTCCTGATCGCTTGCCCCGTGTGTTTCCGTCTGGACCGCTTGTCCCGTGTGTTTCTCTCCGGAGCGCTTGTCCCGTGTGTTTCCGTCCGGAGCGCTTGCCCCGTGTGTTTCCGTCTGGACCGCTTGTCCCGTGTGTTTCTCTCCGGAGCGCTTGCCCCGTGTGTTTCCGTCTGGACCGCTTGTCCCGTGTGTTTCCGTCCGGAGCGCTTGCCCCGTGTGTATCCGTCTGCAGCGCTTGCCCCGTGTGTTTCTCTCCGGAGCGCTTGTCCCGTGTGTTTCCGTCTGGAGCGCTTGTCCCGTGTGTTTCCGTCTGGAGCGCTTGCCCCGTGTGTATCTCTCCGGAGCGCTTGCCCCGTGTGTTTCCGTCTGGAGCGCTTGTCCCGTGTGTTTCCGTCTGGAGCGCTTGTCCCGTGTGTATCCGTCTGGAGCGCTTGCCCCGTGTGTTTCTCTCCGGAGCGCTTGTCCCGTGTGTTTCTGTCTGGAGCGCTTGTCCCGTGTGTTTCTCTCCAGAGCGCTTGTCCCGTGTGTTTCCGTCCGGAGCGCTTGCCCCGTGTGTATCCGTCTGGAGCACTTGTCCCGTGTGTTTCTCTCCGGAGCGCTTGCCCCGTGTGTTTCCGTCTGGAGCGCTTGCCCCGTGTGTATCTCTCCGGAGCGCTTGTCCCGTGTGTTTCCGTCTGGAGCGCTTGCCCCGTGTGTATCTCTCCGGAGCGCTTGTCCCGTGTGTTTCCGTCTGGACCGCTTGTCCCGTGTGTTTCTCTCCGGAGCGCTTGTCCCGTGTGTTTCCGTCTGGAGCGCTTGTCCCGTGTGTTTCTCTCCGGAGCGCTTGTCCCGTGTGTTTCTGTCTGGAGCGCTTGCCCCGTGTGTTTCCGTCCGGAGCGCTTGTCCCGTGTGTTTCCGTCTGGACCGCTTGCCCCGTGTGTTTCTCTCCGGAGCGCTTGTCCCGTGTGTTTCCGTCTGGACCGCTTGCCCCGTGTGTTTCTCTCCGGAGCGCTTGTCCCGTGTGTTTCCGTCTGGACCGCTTGCCCCGTGTGTTTCTCTCCGGAGCGCTTGTCCCGTGTGTTTCTCTCCGGAGCGCTTGCCCCGTGTGTTTCCGTCTGGACCGCTTGCCCCGTGTGTTTCTCTCCGGAGCGCTTGCCCCGTGTGTTTCTATCCGGAGCGCTTGCCCCGTGTGTTTCCGTCTGGAGCGCTTGCCCCGTGTGTTTCCGTCTGGAGCGCTTGCCCCGTGTGTTTCTCTCCGGAGCGCTTGCCCCGTGTGTTTCCGTCCGGAGCGCTTGCCCCGTGTGTTTCCGTCTGGAGCGCTTGTCCCGTGTGTTTCCGTCCGGAGCGCTTGTCCCGTGTGTTTCCGTCCGGAGCGCTTGTCCCGTGTGTTTCTCTCCGGAGCGCTTGTCCCGTGTGTTTCTCTCCGGAGCGCTTGTCCCGTGTGTTTCTCTCCGGAGCGCTTGTCCCGTGTGTTTCCGTCCGGAGCGCTTGTCCCGTGTGTTTCTCTCCGGAGCGCTTGTCCCGTGTGTTTCTCTCCGGAGCGCTTGTCCCGTGTATCTGTCCGGAGCGCTTGTCCCGTGTGTTTCCGTCTGGACCCCTTGCCCCATGTGTTTCCGTCTGGACCCCTTGCCCCGTGTGTTTCCGTCTGGACCCCTTGCCCCGTGTGTTTCCGTCTGGACCGCTTGTCCCGTGTGTTTCTCTCCGGAGCGCTTGTCCCGTGTGTTTCTGTCCGGAGCGCTTGCCGCGTGTGTTTCCGTCTGGACCGCTTGCCCCGTGTGTTTCCGTCTGGACCGCTTGCCCCGTGTGTTTCTCTCCGGAGCGCTTGCCCCGTGTGTTTCTCTCTGGAGCGCTTGTCCCGTGTGTATCCGTCTGGACCGCTTGTCCCGTGTGTTTCCGTCTGGAGCACTTGCCCCGTGTGTTTCCGTCTGGAGCGCTTGCCCCGTGTGTTTCTCTCCGGAGCGCTTGCCCCGTGTGTTTCTGTCCGGAGCGCTTGCCCCGTGTGTATCCGTCTGGAGCGCTTGCCCCGTGTGTTTCCGTCTGGACCGCTTGCCCCGTGTGTTTCTCTCCGGAGCGCTTGCCCCGTGTGTTTCTGTCCGGAGCGCTTGCCCCGTGTGTTTCCGTCTGGAGCGCTTGCCCCGTGTGTTTCTGTCTGGAGCGCTTGTCCCGTGTGTTTCTGTCCGGAGCGCTTGCCCCGTGTGTTTCTCTCCGGAGCGCTTGTCCCGTGTGTTTCTCTCCGGAGCGCTTGTCCCGCGTGTTTCTGTCCGGAGCGCTTGTCCCGTGTGTTTCTCTCCGGAGCGCTTGTCCCGCGTGTTTCTGTCCGGAGCGCTTGCCCCGTGTGTTTCTCTCCGGAGCGCTTGTCCCGTGTGTTTCTCTCCGGAGCGCTTGCCCCGTGTGTTTCCGTCCGGAGCGCTTGTCCCGTGTGTTTCCGTCTGGAGCGCTTGCCCCGTGTGTTTCTCTCCGGAGCGCTTGCCCCGTGTGTTTCCGTCTGGAGCGCTTGTCCCGTGTGTTTCCGTCCGGAGCGCTTGCCCCGTGTGTATCCGTCTGGAGCGCTTGTCCCGTGTGTTTCCGTCTGGACCGCTTGCCCCGTGTGTATCTGTCCGGAGCGCTTGCCCCGTGTGTTTCTGTCCGGAGCGCTTGTCCCGTGTGTTTCCGTCTGGAGCGCTTGTCCCGTGTGTTTCCGTCTGGACCGCTTGCCCCGTGTGTTTCTGTCCGGAGCGCTTGTCCTGTGTGTTTCCGTCTGGAGCGCTTGTCCCGTGTGTTTCCGTCTGGAGCGCTTGTCCCGTGTGTTTCCGTCTGGACCCCTTGCCCCGTGTGTATCTGTCCGGAGCGCTTGCCCCGTGTGTATCCGTCTGGACCGCTTGTCCCGTGTGTTTCCGTCTGGAGCGCTTGCCCCGTGCGTTTCCGTCTGGAGCGCTTGCCCCGTGTGTATCCGTCTGGAGCGCTTGCCCCTTGTGTTTCCGTCTGGACCGCTTGCCCCGTGTGTTTCTGTCTGGAGTGCTTGTCCCGTGTGTTTCCGTCTGGAGCGCTTGTCCCGTGTGTTTCTGTCCGGAGCGCTTGCCCCGTGTGTTTCTCTCCGGAGCGCTTGTCCCGTGTGTTTCTCTCCGGAGCGCTTGTCCCGCGTGTTTCCGTCTGGAGCGCTTGTCCCGTGTGTTTCTCTCCGGAGCGCTTGCCCCGTGTGTTTCTCTCCGGAGCGCTTGTCCCGTGTGTATCCGTCTGGAGCGCTTGTCCCGCGTGTTTCCGTCTGGAGCGCTTGTCCCGTGTGTATCCGTCTGGAGCGCTTGCCCCGTGTGTATCCGTCTGGAGCGCTTGCCCCGTGTGTTTCCGTCTGGAGCGCTTGCCCCGTGTGTTTCCGTCTGGAGCGCTTGTCCCGTGTGTTTCTCTCCAGAGCGCTTGTCCCGTGTGTTTCCGTCTGGAGCGCTTGCCCCGTGAGTTTCTCTCCGGAGCGCTTGTCCCGTGTCTTTCTCTCCGGAGCGCTTGTCCCGTGTGTTTCCGTCCGGAGCGCTTGCCCCGTGTGTTTCCGTCCGGAGCGCTTGTCCCGTGTGTTTCCGTCTGGAGCGCTTGTCCCGTGTGTTTCCGTCCGGAGCGCTTGCCCCGTGTGTTTCCGTCCGGAGCGCTTGCCCCGTGTGTATCCGTCTGGAGCGCTTGCCCCGTGTGTTTCCGTCCGGAGCGCTTGCCCCGTGTGTATCCGTCTGGAGCGCTTGCCCCGTGTGTTTCTCTACGGAGCGCTTGTCCCGTGTGTTTCCGTCCGGAGCGCTTGTCCCGTGTGTTTCTCTCCGGAGCCCTTGCCCCGTGTGTTTCCTTCCGGAGCGCTTGCCCCGTGTGTTTCCGTCCGGAGCGCTTGCCCCGTGTGTTTCCGTCCGGAGCGCTTGTCCCGTGTGTTTCTCTCCGGAGCGCTTGCCCCGTGTGTTTCTCTCCGGAGCGCTTGTCCCGTGTGTATCCGTCTGGAGCGCTTGTCCCGTGTGTTTCCGTCCGGAGCGCTTGCCCCGTGTGTATCCGTCCGGAGCGCTTGCCCCGTGTGTTTCCGTCCGGAGCGCTTGCCCCGTGTGTTTCCGTCCGGAGCGCTTGTCCCGTGTGTTTCTCTCCGGAGCGCTTGTCCCGTGTGTTTCTCTCCTGATCGCTTGCCCCGTGTGTTTCCGTCTGGACCGCTTGTCCCGTGTGTTTCCGTCCGGAGCGCTTGCCCCGTGTGTTTCCGTCTGGACCGCTTGTCCCGTGTGTTTCTCTCCGGAGCGCTTGCCCCGTGTGTTTCTCTACGGAGCGCTTGTCCCGTGTGTTTCCGTCCGGAGCGCTTGTCCCGTGTGTTTCTCTCCGGAGCGCTTGTCCCGTGTGTTTCTCTCCGGAGCGCTTGCCCCGTGTGTTTCTCTCCGGAGCGCTTGTCCCGTGTGTATCCGTCTGGAGCGCTTGTCCCGTGTGTTTCCGTCCGGAGCGCTTGCCCCGTGTGTATCCGTCCGGAGCGCTTGCCCCGTGTGTTTCCGTCTGGAGCGCTTGCCCCGTGTGTTTCCGTCCGGAGCGCTTGTCCCGTGTGTTTCTCTCCGGAGCGCTTGTCCCGTGTGTTTCTCTCCTGATCGCTTGCCCCGTGTGTTTCCGTCTGGACCGCTTGTCCCGTGTGTTTCTCTCCGGAGCGCTTGTCCCGTGTGTTTCCGTCCGGAGCGCTTGCCCCGTGTGTTTCCGTCTGGACCGCTTGTCCCGTGTGTTTCTCTCCGGAGCGCTTGCCCCGTGTGTTTCCGTCTGGACCGCTTGTCCCGTGTGTTTCCGTCCGGAGCGCTTGCCCCGTGTGTATCCGTCTGCAGCGCTTGCCCCGTGTGTTTCTCTCCGGAGCGCTTGTCCCG
Source organism: Hypanus sabinus (assembly GCF_030144855.1). Lineage (NCBI taxonomy): Eukaryota > Metazoa > Chordata > Chondrichthyes > Myliobatiformes > Dasyatidae > Hypanus > Hypanus sabinus. Next base: position 54,270 of record NW_026781526.1, on the reverse strand, counting down.
TGTGTTTCCGTCTGGAGCGCTTGTCCCGTGTGTTTCCGTCTGGAGCGCTTGCCCCGTGTGTATCTCTCCGGAGCGCTTGCCCCGTGTGTTTCCGTCTGGAGCGCTTGTCCCGTGTGTTTCCGTCTGGAGCGCTTGTCCCGTGTGTATCCGTCTGGAGCGCTTGCCCCGTGTGTTTCTCTCCGGAGCGCTTGCCCCGTGTGTTTCTGTCTGGAGCGCTTGTCCCGTGTGTTTCTCTCCAGAGCGCTTGTCCCGTGTGTTTCCGTCCGGAGCGCTTGCCCCGTGTGTTTCTCTCCGGAGCGCTTGCCCCGTGTGTTTCCGTCTGGAGCGCTTGCCCCGTGTGTATCTCTCCGGAGCGCTTGTCCCGTGTGTTTCCGTCTGGAGCGCTTGCCCCGTGTGTATCTCTCCGGAGCGCTTGTCCCGTGTGTTTCCGTCTGGACCGCTTGTCCCGTGTGTTTCTCTCCGGAGCGCTTGTCCCGTGTGTTTCCGTCTGGAGCGCTTGTCCCGTGTGTTTCTCTCCGGAGCGCTTGTCCCGTGTGTTTCTGTCTGGAGCGCTTGCCCCGTGTGTTTCCGTCCGGAGCGCTTGTCCCGTGTGTTTCCGTCTGGACCGCTTGCCCCGTGTGTTTCTCTCCGGAGCGCTTGTCCCGTGTGTTTCCGTCTGGACCGCTTGCCCCGTGTGTTTCTCTCCGGAGCGCTTGTCCCGTGTGTTTCCGTCTGGACCGCTTGCCCCGTGTGTTTCTCTCCGGAGCGCTTGTCCCGTGTGTTTCTCTCCGGAGCGCTTGCCCCGTGTGTTTCCGTCTGGACCGCTTGCCCCGTGTGTTTCTCTCCGGAGCGCTTGCCCCGTGTGTTTCTATCCGGAGCGCTTGCCCCGTGTGTTTCCGTCTGGAGCGCTTGCCCCGTGTGTTTCCGTCTGGAGCGCTTGCCCCGTGTGTTTCTCTCCGGAGCGCTTGCCCCGTGTGTTTCCGTCCGGAGCGCTTGCCCCGTGTGTTTCCGTCTGGAGCGCTTGTCCCGTGTGTTTCCGTCCGGAGCGCTTGTCCCGTGTGTTTCCGTCCGGAGCGCTTGTCCCGTGTGTTTCTCTCCGGAGCGCTTGTCCCGTGTGTTTCTCTCCGGAGCGCTTGTCCCGTGTGTTTCTCTCCGGAGCGCTTGTCCCGTGTGTTTCCGTCCGGAGCGCTTGTCCCGTGTGTTTCTCTCCGGAGCGCTTGTCCCGTGTGTTTCTCTCCGGAGCGCTTGTCCCGTGTATCTGTCCGGAGCGCTTGTCCCGTGTGTTTCCGTCTGGACCCCTTGCCCCATGTGTTTCCGTCTGGACCCCTTGCCCCGTGTGTTTCCGTCTGGACCCCTTGCCCCGTGTGTTTCCGTCTGGACCGCTTGTCCCGTGTGTTTCTCTCCGGAGCGCTTGTCCCGTGTGTTTCTGTCCGGAGCGCTTGCCCCGTGTGTTTCCGTCTGGACCGCTTGCCCCGTGTGTTTCCGTCTGGACCGCTTGCCCCGTGTGTTTCTCTCCGGAGCGCTTGCCCCGTGTGTTTCTCTCTGGAGCGCTTGTCCCGTGTGTATCCGTCTGGACCGCTTGTCCCGTGTGTTTCCGTCTGGAGCGCTTGCCCCGTGTGTTTCCGTCTGGAGCGCTTGCCCCGTGTGTATCCGTCTGGAGCGCTTGCCCCGTGTGTTTCCGTCTGGACCGCTTGCCCTGTGTGTTTCTCTCCGGAGCGCTTGCCCCGTGTGTTTCTCTCTGGAGCGCTTGTCCCGTGTGTTCCCGTCTGGACCGCTTGTCCCGTGTGTTTCCGTCTGGAGCGCTTGCCCCGTGTGTTTCCGTCTGGAGCGCTTGCCCCGTGTGTATCCGTCTGGACCGCTTGCCCCGTGTGTTTCTCTCCGGAGCGCTTGTCCCGTGTGTTTCTCTCCGGAGCGCTTGCCCCGTGTGTTTCCGTCCAGAGCGCTTGTCCCGTGTGTTTCCGTCCGGAGCGCTTGTCCCGTGTGTTTCCGTCTGGACCGCTTGTCCCGTGTGTTTCCGTCCGGAGCGCTTGTCCCGTGTGTTTCCGTCTGGAGCGCTTGTCCCGTGTGTTTCTCTCCGGAGCGCTTGTCCCGTGTGTTTCCGTCTGGACCGCTTGCCCCGTGTGTTTCCGTCCGGAGCGCTTGTCCCGTGTGTTTCCGTCTGGAGCGCTTGTCCCGTGTGTTTCCGTCTGGAGCGCTTGTCCCGTGTGTTTCTCTCCGGAGCGCTTGTCCCGTGTGTTTCCGTCCGGAGCGCTTGTCCCGTGTGTTTCCGTCCGGAGCGCTTGTCCCGTGTGTTTCCGTCCGGAGCGCTTGTCCCGTGTGTTTCCGTCCGGAGCGCTTGCCCCGTGTGTTTCTCTCAGGAGTGCTTGTCCCGTGTGTTTCCGTCTGGAGCGCTTGTCCCGTGTGTTTCCGTCTGGAGCGCTTGTCCCGTGTGTTTCCGTCTGGACCGCTTGCCCCGTGTGTTTCTGTCCGGAGCGCTTGTCCCGTGTGTTTCCGTCTGGAGCGCTTGTCCCGTGTGTTTCTCTCCGGAGCCCTTGCCCCGTGTGTTTCCGTCCGGAGCGCTTGTCCCGTGTGTTTCTCTCCGGAGCGCTTGTCCCGTGTGTTTCTCTCCGGAGCCCTTGCCCCGTGTGTTTCCGTCCGGAGCGCTTGTCCCGTGTGTTTCTCTCCGGAGCGCTTGTCCCGTGTGTTTCCGTCCGGAGCGCTTGTCCCGTGTGTTTCTCTCCGGAGCCCTTGCCCCGTGTGTTTCTCTCCGGAGCGCTTGTCCCGTGTGTTTCTCTCCGGAGCCCTTGCCCCGTGTGTTTCTCTCCGGAGCGCTTGTCCCGTGTGTTTCTCTCCGGAGCCCTTGCCCCGTGTGTTTCCGTCCGGAGCGCTTGTCCCGTGTGTTTCTCTCCGGAGCGCTTGCCCCGTGTGTTTCCGTCCGGAGCGCTTGTCCCGTGTGTTTCTCTCCGGAGCGCTTGTCCCGTGTGTTTCCGTCCGGAGCGCTTGCCCCGTGTGTTTCTCTCCGGAGCGCTTGTCCCGTGTGTTTCTCTCCGGAGCGCTTGCCCCGTGTGTTTCCGTCTGGACCGCTTGTCCCGTGTTTTTCTCTCTGGAGCGCTTGTCCCGTGTGTTTCTCTCCGGAGCGCTTGCCCCGTGTGTTTCCGTCTGGAGCGCTTGCCCCGTGTGTTTCCTTCCGGAGTGCTTGTCCCGTGTGTTTCCGTCTGGAGCGCTTGCCCCGTGTGTATCCGTCTGGACCGCTTGCCCCGTGTGTTTCTCTCCGGAGCGCTTGTCCCGTGTGTTTCCGTCTGGACCGCTTGTCCCGTGTGTTTCTCTCCGGAGCGCTTGTCCCGTGTGTTTCCGTCTGGAGCGCTTGTCCCGTGTGTTTCTCTCCGGAGCGCTTGTCCCGTGTGTTTCTGTCTGGAGCGCTTGCCCCGTGTGTTTCCGTCCGGAGCGCTTGTCCCGTGTGTTTCCGTATGGACCGCTTGCCCCGTGTGTTTCTCTCCGGAGCGCTTGTCCCGTGTGTTTCCGTCTGGACCGCTTGCCCCGTGTGTTTCTCTCCGGAGCGCTTGTCCCGTGTGTTTCCGTCTGGACCGCTTGCCCCGTGTGTTTCTCTCCGGAGCGCTTGTCCCGTGTGTTTCTCTCCGGAGCGCTTGCCCCGTGTGTTTCCGTCTGGACCGCTTGCCCCGTGTGTTTCTCTCCGGAGCGCTTGCCCCGTGTGTTTCTGTCCGGAGCGCTTGCCCCGTGTGTTTCCGTCTGGAGCGCTTGCCCCGTGTGTTTCCGTCTGGAGCGCTTGCCCCGTGTGTTTCTCTCCGGAGCGCTTGCCCCGTGTGTTTCCGTCCGGAGCGCTTGTCCCGTGTGTTTCTCTCCGGAGCGCTTGCCCCGTGTGTTTCCGTCTGGAGCGCTTGTCCCGTGTGTTTCCGTCCGGAGCGCTTGTCCCGTGTGTTTCCGTCCGGAGCGCTTGTCCCGTGTGTTTCCGTCCGGAGCGCTTGTCCCGTGTGTTTCTCTCCGGAGCGCTTGTCCCGTGTGTTTCCGTCCGGAGCGCTTGTCCCATGTGTTTCCGTCCGGAGCGCTTGCCCCGTGTATCTGTCCGGAGCGCTTGTCCCGTGTGTTTCTGTCCGGAGCGCTTGCCCCGTGTGTTTCCGTCTGGACTGCTTGCCCCGTGTGTTTCCGTCTGGACCGCTTGCCCCGTGTGTTTCTCTCCGGAGCGCTTGCCCCGTGTGTTTCTCTCTGGAGCGCTTGTCCCGTGTGTTTCCGTCTGGACCGCTTGTCCCGTGTGTTTCCGTCTGGAGCGCTTGCCCCGTGTGTTTCCGTCTGGAGCGCTTGCCCCGTGTGTATCTGTCTGGAGCGCTTGCCCCGTGTGTTTCCGTCTGGACCGCTTGCCCCGTGTGTTTCTCTCCGGAGCGCTTGCCCCGTGTGTTTCTCTCCGGAGCGCTTGCCCCGTGTGTTTCTCTCCGGAGCGCTTGCCCCGTGTGTTTCCGTCTGGACCGCTTGTCCCGTGTGTTTCCGTCTGGACCGCTTGCCCCGTGTGTTTCCGTCTGGAGCGCTTGCCCCGTGTGTATCCGTCTGGACCGCTTGCCCCGTGTGTTTCTCTCCGGAGCGCTTGTCCCGTGTGTTTCTCTCCGGAGCGCTTGTCCCGTGTGTTTCCGTCCGGAGCGCTTGTCCCGTGTGTTTCCGTCCGGAGCGCTTGTCCCGTGTGTTTCCGTCCGGAGCGCTTGTCCCGTGTGTTTCTTTCCGGAGCGCTTGTCCCGTGTGTTTCTCTCCGGAGCGCTTGTCCCGTGTGTTTCCGTCCGGAGCGCTTGTCCCGTGTGTTTCTCTCCGGAGCGCTTGCCCCGTGTGTTTCTGTCCGGAGCGCTTGCCCCGTGTGTTTCCGTCTGGAGCGCTTGCCCCGTGTGTTTCCGTCTGGAGCGCTTGCCCCGTGTGTTTCTCTCCGGAGCGCTTGCCCCGTGTGTTTCCGTCCGGAGCGCTTGTCCCGTGTGTTTCTCTCCGGAGCGCTTGCCCCGTGTGTTTCCGTCTGGAGCGCTTGTCCCGTGTGTTTCCGTCCGGAGCGCTTGTCCCGTGTGTTTCCGTCCGGAGCGCTTGTCCCGTGTGTTTCTCTCCGGAGCGCTTGTCCCGTGTGTTTCCGTCCGGAGCGCTTGTCCCATGTGTTTCCGTCCGGAGCGCTTGCCCCGTGTATCTGTCCGGAGCGCTTGTCCCGTGTGTTTCTGTCCGGAGCGCTTGCCCCGTGTGTTTCCGTCTGGACTGCTTGCCCCGTGTGTTTCCGTCTGGACCGCTTGCCCCGTGTGTTTCTCTCCGGAGCGCTTGCCCCGTGTGTTTCTCTCTGGAGCGCTTGTCCCGTGTGTTTCCGTCTGGACCGCTTGTCCCGTGTGTTTCCGTCTGGAGCGCTTGCCCCGTGTGTTTCCGTCTGGAGCGCTTGCCCCGTGTGTATCTGTCTGGAGCGCTTGCCCCGTGTGTTTCCGTCTGGACCGCTTGCCCCGTGTGTTTCTCTCCGGAGCGCTTGCCCCGTGTGTTTCTCTCCGGAGCGCTTGCCCCGTGTGTTTCTCTCCGGAGCGCTTGCCCCGTGTGTTTCCGTCTGGACCGCTTGTCCCGTGTGTTTCCGTCTGGACCGCTTGCCCCGTGTGTTTCCGTCTGGAGCGCTTGCCCCGTGTGTATCCGTCTGGACCGCTTGCCCCGTGTGTTTCTCTCCGGAGCGCTTGTCCCGTGTGTTTCTCTCCGGAGCGCTTGTCCCGTGTGTTTCCCTCCGGAGCGCTTGTCCCGTGTGTTTCCGTCCGGAGCGCTTGTCCCGTGTGTTTCCGTCCGGAGCGCTTGTCCCGTGTGTTTCTTTCCGGAGCGCTTGTCCCGTGTGTTTCTCTCCGGAGCGCTTGTCCCGTGTGTTTCCGTCCGGAGCGCTTGTCCCGTGTGTTTCCGTCCGGAGCGCTTGTCCCGTGTGTTTCCGTCCGGAGCGCTTGCCCCGTGTGTTTCCGTCCGGAGCGCTTGCCCCGTGTGTTTCCGTCTGGAGCGCTTGTCCCGTGTGTTTCCGTCTGGAGCGCTTGTCCCGTGTGTTTCTCTCTAGAGCGCTTGTCCCGTGTGTTTCTCTCCGGAGCGCTTGCCCCGTGTGTTTCCGTCTGGAGCGCTTGCCCCGTGTGTTTCCGTCTGGAGCGCTTGTCCCGTGTGTTTCCGTCCGGAGCGCTTGTCCCGTGTGTTTCCGTCCGGAGCACTTGTCCCGTGTGTTTCTCTCCGGAGCCCTTGCCCCGTGTGTTTCCGTCCGGAGCGCTTGTCCCGTGTGTTTCTCTCCGGAGCGCTTGTCCCGTCTGTTTCCGTCCGGAGCGCTTGTCCCGTGTGTTTCTCTCCGGAGCCCTTGCCCCGTGTGTTTCCGTCCGGAGCGCTTGTCCCGTGTGTTTCTCTCCGGAGCGCTTGTCCCGTGTGTTTCCGTCCGGAGCGCTTGCCCCGTGTGTTTCTCTCCGGAGCGCTTGTCCCGTGTGTTTCTCTCCGGAGCGCTTGCCCCGTGTGTTTCCGTCTGGACCGCTTGCCCCGTGCGTATCCGTCCGGAGCGCTTGTCCCGTGTGTTTCCGTCTGGACCGCTTGCCCCGTGTGTTTCTCTCCGGACCGCTTGCCCCGTGTGTTTCTGTCTGGAGCGCTTGTCCCGTGTGTTTCCGTCTGGACCGCTTGTCCCGTGTGTTTCTCTCCGGACCGCTTGCCCCGTGAGTTTCTGTCTGGAGCGCTTGTCCCGTGTGTTTCTGTCTGGAGCGCTTGTCCCGTGTGTTTCCGTCCGGAGCGCTTGTCCCGTGTGTTTCCGTCTGGAGCGCTTGTCCCGTGTGTTTCCGTCTGGAGCGCTTGTCCCGTGTGTTTCCGTCCGGAGCGCTTGTCCCGTGTGTTTCTCTCCGGAGCGCTTGTCCCGTGTGTTTCTCTCCGGAGCGCTTGTCCCGTGTGTTTCCGTCCGGAGCGCTTGTCCCGTGTGTTTCTCTCCGGAGCGCTTGTCCCGTGTGTTTCTCTCCGGAGCGCTTGTCCCGTGTATCTGTCCGGAGCGCTTGTCCCGTGTGTTTCCTTCTGGACCCCTTGCCCCGTGTGTTTCCGTCTGGACCCCTTGCCCCGTGTGTTTCCGTCTGGACCGCTTGTCCCGTGTGTTTCTCTCCGGAGCGCTTGTCCCGTGTGTTTCTGTCCGGAGCGCTTGCCCCGTGTGTTTCCGTCTGGACTGCTTGCCCCGTGTGTTTCCGTCTGGACCGCTTGCCCCGTGTGTTTCTCTCCGGAGCGCTTGCCCCGTGTGTTTCTCTCTGGAGCGCTTGTCCCGTGTGTTTCCGTCTGGACCGCTTGTCCCGTGTGTTTCCGTCTGGAGCGCTTGCCCCGTGTGTTTCCGTCTGGAGCGCTTGCCCCGTGTGTTTCCGTCTGGAGCGCTTGTCCCGTGTGTTTCCGTCCGGAGCGCTTGTCCCGTGTGTTTCCGTCCGGAGCACTTGTCCCGTGTGTTTCTCTCCGGAGCCCTTGCCCCGTGTGTTTCCGTCCGGAGCGCTTGTCCCGTGTGTTTCTCTCCGGAGCGCTTGTCCCGTCTGTTTCCGTCCGGAGCGCTTGTCCCGTGTGTTTCTCTCCGGAGCCCTTGCCCCGTGTGTTTCCGTCCGGAGCGCTTGTCCCGTGTGTTTCTCTCCGGAGCGCTTGTCCCGTGTGTTTCCGTCCGGAGCGCTTGCCCCGTGTGTTTCTCTCCGGAGCGCTTGTCCCGTGTGTTTCTCTCCGGAGCGCTTGCCCCGTGTGTTTCCGTCTGGACCGCTTGCCCCGTGTGTTTCCGTCTGGAGCGCTTGCCCCGTGTGTATCCGTCTGGACCGCTTGCCCCGTGTGTTTCTCTCCGGAGCGCTTGTCCCGTGTGTTTCTCTCCGGAGCGCTTGCCCCGTGTGTTTCCGTCCGGAGCGCTTGTCCCGTGTGTTTCCGTCCGGAGCGCTTGTACCGTGTGTTTCCGTCCGGAGCGCTTGTCCCGTGTGTTTCCGTCCGGAGCGCTTGTCCCGTGTGTTTCTTTCCGGAGCGCTTGTCCCGTGTGTTTCTCTCCGGAGCGCTTGTCCCGTGTGTTTCCGTCCGGAGCGCTTGTCCCGTGTGTTTCCGTCCGGAGCGCTTGCCCCGTGTGTTTCCGTCCGGAGCGCTTGCCCCGTGTGTTTCCGTCTGGATCGCTTGCCCCGTGTGTTTCCGTCTGGAGCGCTTGTCCCGTGTGTTTCTCTCTGGAGCGCTTGTCCCGTGTGTTTCTCTCCGGAGCGCTTGCCCCGTGTGTTTCTGTCTGGAGCGCTTGCCCCGTGTGTTTCCGTCTGGAGCGCTTGTCCCGTGTGTTTCCTTCCGGAGCGCTTGTCCCGTGTGTTTCCGTCCGGAGCGCTTGTCCCGTGTGTTTCTCTCCGGAGCCCTTGCCCCGTGTGTTTCCGTCCGGAGCGCTTGTCCCGTGTGTTTCTCTCCGGAGCGCTTGTCCCGTCTGTTTCCGTCCGGAGCGCTTGTCCCGTGTGTTTCTCTCCGGAGCCCTTGCCCCGTGTGTTTCCGTCCGGAGCGCTTGTCCCGTGTGTTTCTCTCCGGAGCGCTTGTCCCGTGTGTTTCCGTCCGGAGCGCTTGCCCCGTGTGTTTCTCTCCGGAGCGCTTGTCCCGTGTGTTTCTCTCCGGAGCGCTTGCCCCGTGTGTTTCCGTCTGGACCGCTTGCCCCGTGCGTATCCGTCCGGAGCGCTTGTCCCGTGTGTTTCCGTCTGGACCGCTTGCCCCGTGTGTTTCTCTCCGGACCGCTTGCCCCGTGTGTTTCTGTCTGGAGCGCTTGTCCCGTGTGTTTCCGTCTGGACCGCTTGTCCCGTGTGTTTCTCTCCGGACCGCTTGCCCCGTGTGTTTCTGTCTGGAGCGCTTGTCCCGTGTGTTTCCGTCTGGAGCGCTTGTCCCGTGTGTTTCCGTCCGGAGCGCTTGTCCCGTGTGTTTCCGTCTGGAGCGCTTGTCCCGTGTGTTTCCGTCTGGAGCGCTTGTCCCGTGTGTTTCCGTCCGGAGCGCTTGTCCCGTGTGTTTCCCTCCGGAGCGCTTGTCCCGTGTGTTTCTCTCCGGAGCGCTTGTCCCGTGTGTTTCCGTCCGGAGCGCTTGTCCCGTGTGTTTCTCTCCGGAGCGCTTGTCCCGTGTGTTTCTCTCCGGAGCGCTTGTCCCGTGTCTCTGTCCGGAGCGCTTGTCCCGTGTGTTTCCGTCTGGACCCCTTGCCCCGTGTGTTTCTCTCCGGAGCGCTTGTCCCGTGTGTTTCTGTCCGGAGCGCTTGCCCCGTGTGTTTCCGTCTGGACTGCTTGCCCCGTGTGTTTCCGTCTGGACAGCTTGCCCCGTGTGTTTCTCTCCGGAGCGCTTGCCCCGTGTGTTTCTCTCTGGAGCGCTTGTCCCGTGTGTTTCCGTCTGGACCGCTTGTCCCGTGTGTTTCCGTCTGGAGCGCTTGCCCCGTGTGTTTCCGTCTGGAGCGCTTGCCCCATGTGTATCTGTCTGGAGCGCTTGCCCCGTGTGTTTCCGTCTGGACCGCTTGCCCCGTGTGTTTCTCTCCGGAGCGCTTGCCCCGTGTGTTTCTCTCCGGAGCGCTTGCCCCGTGTGTTTCCGTCTGGACCGCTTGCCCCGTGTGTTTCTCTCCGGAGCGCTTGCCCCGTGTGTTTCTCTCCGGAGCGCTTGCCCCGTGTGTTTCCGTCTGGACCGCTTGTCCCGTGTGTTTCCGTCTGGAGCGCTTGCCCCGTGTGTTTCCGTCTGGAGCGCTTGCCCCGTGTGTATCCGTCTGGACCGCTTGCCCCGTGTGTTTCTCTCCGGAGCGATTGTCCCGTGTGTTTCTCTCCGGAGCGCTTGCCCCGTGTGTTTCCGTCCGGAGCGCTTGTCCCGTGTGTTTCCGTCCGGAGCGCTTGTCCCGTGTGTTTCCGTCCGGAGCGCTTGTCCCGTGTGTTTCCCACCGGAGCGCTTGTCCCGTGTGTTTCTCTCCGGAGCGCTTGTCCCGTGTGTTTCCGGCCGGAGCGCTTGTCCCGTGTGTTTCACTCCGGAGCGCTTGTCCCGTCTGTTTCCGTCCGGAGCGCTTGTCCCGTGTGTTTCTCTCCGGAGCCCTTGCCCCGTGTGTTTCCGTCCGGAGCGCTTGTCCCGTGTGTTTCTCTCCGGAGCGCTTGTCCCGTGTGTTTCCGTCCGGAGCGCTTGCCCCGTGTGTTTCTCTCCGGAGTGCTTGTCCCGTGTGTTTCTCTCCGGAGCGCTTGCCCCGTGTGTTTCCGTCTGGACCGCTTGCCCCGTGCGTATCCGTCCGGAGCGCTTGTCCCGTGTGTTTCCGTCTGGACCGCTTGCCCCGTGTGTTTCCGTCTGGACCGCTTGTCCCGTGTGTTTCTCTCCGGACCGCTTGCCCCGTGTGTTTCTGTCTGGAGCGCTTGTCCCGTGTGTTTCCGTCTGGAGCGCTTGTCCCGTGTGTTTCCGTCCGGAGCGCTTGTCCCGTGTGTTTCCGTCTGGACCGCTTGCCCCGTGTGTTTCCGTCTGGACCGCTTGCCCCGTGTGTTTCTCTCCGGAGCGCTTGCCCCGTGTGTTTCTCTCCGGAGCGCTTGCCCCGTGTGTTTCCGTCTGGACCGCTTGTCCCGTGTGTTTCCGTCTGGAGCGCTTGCCCCGTGTGTTTCCGTCTGGAGCGCTTGCCCCGTGTGTATCCGTCTGGACCGCTTGCCCCGTGTGTTTCTCTCCGGAGCGCTTGTCCCGTGTGTTTCTCTCCGGAGCGCTTGCCCCGTGTGTTTCCGTCCGGAGCGCTTGTCCCGTGTGTTTCCGTCCGGAGCGCTTGTCCCGTGTGTTTCCGTCCGGAGCGCTTGTCCCGTGTGTTTCCGTCCGGAGCGCTTGTCCCGTGTGTTTCTTTCCGGAGTGCTTGTCCCGTGTGTTTCTCTCCGGAGCGCTTGTCCCGTGTGTTTCCGTCCGGAGCGCTTGTCCCGTGTGTTTCCGTCCGGAGCGCTTGCCCCGTGTGTTTCCGTCCGGAGCGCTTGCCCCGTGTGTTTCCGTCTGGATCGCTTGCCCCGTGTGTTTCCGTCTGGAGCGCTTGTCCCGTGTGTTTCTCTCTGGAGCGCTTGTCCCGTGTGTTTCTCTCCGGAGCGCTTGCCCCGTGTGTTTCCGTCTGGAGCGCTTGCCCCGTGTGTTTCCGTCTGGAGCGCTTGTCCCGTGTGTTTCCTTCCGGAGCGCTTGTCCCGTGTGTTTCCGTCCGGAGCACTTGTCCCGTGTGTTTCTCTCCGGAGCCCTTGCCCCGTGTGTTTCCGTCCGGAGCGCTTGTCCCGTGTGTTTCTCTCCGGAGCGCTTGTCCCGTCTGTTTCCGTCCGGAGCGCTTGTCCCGTGTGTTTCTCTCCGGAGCCCTTGCCCCGTGTGTTTCCGTCCGGAGCGCTTGTCCCGTGTGTTTCTCTCCGGAGCGCTTGTCCCGTGTGTTTCCGTCCGGAGCGCTTGCCCCGTGTGTTTTTCTCCGGAGCGCTTGTCCCGTGTGTTTCTCTCCGGAGCGCTTGCCCCGTGTGTTTCCGTCTGGACCGCTTGCCCCGTGCGTATCCGTCCGGAGCGCTTGTCCCGTGTGTTTCCGTCTGGACCGCTTGCCCCGTGTGTTTCTCTCCGGACCGCTTGCCCCGTGTGTTTCTGTCTGGAGCGCTTGTCCCGTGTGTTTCCGTCTGGACCGCTTGTCCCGTGTGTTTCTCTCCGGACCGCTTGCCCCGTGTGTTTCTGTCTGGAGCGCTTGTCCCGTGTGTTTCCGTCTGGAGCGCTTGTCCCGTGTGTTTCCGTCCGGAGCGCTTGTCCCGTGTGTTTCCGTCTGGAGCGCTTGTCCCGTGTGTTTCCGTCTGGAGCGCTTGTCCCGTGTGTTTCCGTCCGGAGCGCTTGTCCCGTGTGTTTCTCTCCGGAGCGCTTGTCCCGTGTGTTTCTCTCCGGAGCGCTTGTCCCGTGTATCTGTCCGGAGCGCTTGTCCCGTGTGTTTCCGTCTGGACCCCTTGCCCCGTGTGTTTCCGTCTGGACCCCTTGCCCCGTGTGTTTCCGTCTGGACCGCTTGTCCCGTGTGTTTCTCTCCGGAGCGCTTGTCCCGTGTGTTTCTGTCTGGAGCGCTTGCCCCGTGTGTTTCCGTCTGGACTGCTTGCCCCGTGTGTTTCCGTCTGGACCGCTTGCCCCGTGTGTTTCTCTCCGGAGCGCTTGCCCCGTGTGTTTCTCTCTGGAGCGCTTGTCCCGTGTGTTTCCGTCTGGACCGCTTGTCCCGTGTGTTTCCGTCTGGAGCGCTTGCCCCGTGTGTTTCCGTCTGGAGCGCTTGCCCCGTGTGTATCTGTCTGGAGCGCTTGCCCCGTGTGTTTCCGTCTGGACCGCTTGCCCCGTGTGTTTCTGTCCGGAGCGCTTGCCCCGTGTGTTTCTCTCCGGAGCGCTTGCCCCGTGTGTTTCCGTCTGGACCGCTTGCCCCGTGTGTTTCTCTCCGGAGCGCTTGCCCCGTGTGTTTCTCTCCGGAGCGCTTGCCCCGTGTGTTTCCGTCTGGACCGCTTGTCCCGTGTGTTTCCGTCTGGAGCGCTTGCCCCGTGTGTTTCCGTCTGGAGCGCTTGCCCCGTGTGTATCCGTCTGGACCGCTTGCCCCGTGTGTTTCTCTCCGGAGCGCTTGTCCCGTGTGTTTCTCTCCGGAGCGCTTGCCCCGTGTGTTTCCGTCCGGAGCGCTTGTCCCGTGTGTTTCCGTCCGGAGCGCTTGTCCCGTGTGTTTCCGTCCGGAGCGCTTGTCCCGTGTGTTTCCGTCCGGAGCGCTTGTCCCGTGTGTTTCCCTCCGGAGCGCTTGTCCCGTGTGTTTCTCTCCGGAGCGCTTGTCCCGTGTGTTTCCGTCCGGAGCGCTTGTCCCGTGTGTTTCCGTCCGGAGCGCTTGCCCCGTGTGTTTCCGTCCGGAGCGCTTGCCCCGTGTGTTTCCGTCCGGAGCGCTTGCCCCGTGTGTTTCCGTCTGGAGCGCTTGTCCCGTGTGTTTCTCTCCGGAGCGCTTGTCCCGTGTGTTTCTCTCCGGAGCGCTTGCCCCGTGTGTTTCCGTCTGGAGCGCTTGCCCCGTGTGTTTCCGTCTGGAGCGCTTGTCCCGTGTGTTTCCTTCCGGAGCGCTTGTCCCGTGTGTTTCCGTCCGGAGCACTTGTCCCGTGTGTTTCTCTCCGGAGCCCTTGCCCCATGTGTTTCCGTCCGGAGCGCTTGTCCCGTGTGTTTCTCTCCGGAGCGCTTGTCCCGTCTGTTTCCGTCCGGAGCGCTTGTCCCGTGTGTTTCTCTCCGGAGCCCTTGCCCCGTGTGTTTCCGTCCGGAGCGCTTGTCCCGTGTGTTTCTCTCCGGAGCGCTTGTCCCGTGTGTTTCCGTCCGGAGCGCTTGCCCCGTGTGTTTCTCTCCGGAGTGCTTGTCCCGTGTGTTTCCGTCTGGAGCGCTTGCCCCGTGCGTATCCGTCTGGACCGCTTGCCCCGTGTGTTTCCGTCTGGACCGCTTGCCCCGTGTGTTTCCGTCAGGACCGCTTGTCCCGTGTGTTTCTCTCCGGACCGCTTGCCCCGTGTGTTTCTGTCTGGAGCGCTTGTCCCGTGTGTTTCTGTCTGGAGCGCTTGTCCCGTGTGTTTCCGTCCGGAGCGCTTGTCCCGTGTGTTTCCGTCTGGAGCGCTTGCCCCGTGTGTTTCCGTCTGGAGCGCTTGCCCCGTGTGTATCTGTCTGGAGCGCTTGCCCCGTGTGTTTCCGTCTGGACCGCTTGCCCCGTGTGTTTCTCTCCGGAGCGCTTGCCCCGTGTGTTTCTCTCCGGAGCGCTTGCCCCGTGTGTTTCCGTCTGGACCGCTTGCCCCGTGTGTTTCTCTCCGGAGCGCTTGCCCCGTGTGTTTCTCTCCGGAGCGCTTGCCCCGTGTGTTTCCGTCTGGACCGCTTGTCCCGTGTGTTTCCGTCTGGAGCGCTTGCCCCGTGTGTTTCCGTCTGGAGCGCTTGCCCCGTGTGTATCCGTCTGGACCGCTTGCCCCGTGTGTTTCTCTCCGGAGCGCTTGTCCCGTGTGTTTCTCTCCGGAGCGCTTGCCCCGTGTGTTTCCGTCCGGAGCGCTTGTCCCGTGTGTTTCCGTCCGGAGCGCTTGTCCCGTGTGTTTCCGTCCGGAGCGCTTGTCCCGTGTGTTTCCGTCCGGAGCGCTTGTCCCGTGTGTTTCTCTCCGGAGCGCTTGTCCCGTGTGTTTCTCTCCGGAGCGCTTGTCCCGTGTGTTTCCGTCCGGAGCGCTTGTCCCGTGTGTTTCCGTCCGGAGCGCTTGCCCCGTGTGTTTCCGTCCGGAGCGCTTGCCCCGTGTGTTTCCGTCTGGAGCGCTTGCCCCGTGTGTTTCCGTCCGGAGCGCTTGCCCCGTGTGTTTCTCTCCGGAGCGCTTGTCCCGTGTGTTTCTCTCCGGAGCGCTTGCCCCGTGTGTTTCCGTCTGGACCGCTTGCCCCGTGCGTATCCGTCCGGAGCGCTTGTCCCGTGTGTTTCCGTCTGGACCGCTTGCCCCGTGTGTTTCCGTCTGGACCGCTTGTCCCGTGTGTTTCTCTCCGGACCGCTTGCCCCGTGTGTTTCTGTCTGGAGCGCTTGTCCCGTGTGTTTCTGTCTGGAGCGCTTGTCCCGTGTGTTTCCGTCCGGAGCGCTTGTCCCGTGTGTTTCCGTCTGGAGCGCTTGCCCCGTGTGTTTCCGTCTGGAGCGCTTGCCCCGTGTGTTTCTCTCCGGAGCGCTTGCCCCGTGTGTTTCTCTCCGGAGCGCTTGCCCCGTGTGTTTCCGTCTGGACCGCTTGCCCCGTGTGTTTCTCTCCGGAGCGCTTGCCCCGTGTGTTTCTCTCCGGAGCGCTTGCCCCGTGTGTTTCCGTCTGGAGCGCTTGTCCCGTGTGTTTCCGTCTGGACCGCTTGCCCCGTGTGTTTCCGTCTGGAGCGCTTGCCCCGTGTGTATCCGTCTGGACCGCTTGCCCCGTGTGTTTCTCTCCGGAGCGCTTGTCCCGTGTGTTTCTCTCCGGAGCGCTTGCCCCGTGTGTTTCCGTCCGGAGCGCTTGTCCCGTGTGTTTCCGTCCGGAGCGCTTGTCCCGTGTGTTTCCGTCCGGAGCGCTTGTCCCGTGTGTTTCCGTCCGGAGCGCTTGTCCCGTGTGTTTCTCTCCGGAGCGCTTGTCCCGTGTGTTTCTCTCCGGAGCGCTTGTCCCGTGTGTTTCCGTCCGGAGCGCTTGCCCCGTGTGTTTCCGTCTGGAGCGCTTGCCCCGTGTGTTTCCGTCTGGAGCGCTTGTCCCGTGTGTTTCTCTCCGGAGCGCTTGTCCCGTGTGTTTCTCTCCGGAGCGCTTGCCCCGTGTGTTTCCGTCTGGAGCGCTTGCCCCGTGTGTTTCCGTCTGGAGCGCTTGTCCCGTGTGTTTCCTTCCGGAGCGCTTGTCCCGTGTGTTTCCGTCCGGAGCGCTTGTCCCGTGTGTTTCTCTCCGGAGCCCTTGCCCCGTGTGTTTCCGTCCGGAGCGCTTGTCCCGTGTGTTTCTCTCCGGAGCGCTTGTCCCGTCTGTTTCCGTCCGGAGCGCTTGTCCCGTGTGTTTCTCTCCGGAGCCCTTGCCCCGTGTGTTTCCGTCCGGAGCGCTTGTCCCGTGTGTTTCTCTCCGGAGCGCTTGTCCCGTGTGTTTCCGTCCGGAGCGCTTGCCCCGTGTGTTTCTCTCCGGAGTGCTTGTCCCGTGTGTTTCTCTCCGGAGCGCTTGCCCCGTGTGTTTCCGTCTGGACCGCTTGCCCCGTGCGTATCCGTCCGGAGCGCTTGTCCCGTGTGTTTCCGTCTGGACCGCTTGCCCCGTGTGTTTCCGTCTGGACCGCTTGTCCCGTGTGTTTCTCTCCGGACCGCTTGCCCCGTGTGTTTCTGTCTGGAGCGCTTGCCCCGTGTGTTTCCGTCCGGAGCGCTTGCCCCGTGTGTTTCCGTCTGGAGCGCTTGCCCCGTGTGTTTCCGTCTGGAGCGCTTGTCCCGTGTGTTTCTCTCCGGAGCGCTTGTCCCGTGTGTTTCTCTCCGGAGCGCTTGCCCCGTGTGTTTCCGTCTGGAGCGCTTGCCCCGTGTGTTTCCGTCTGGAGCGCTTGTCCCGTGTGTTTCCTTCCGGAGCGCTTGTCCCGTGTGTTTCCGTCCGGAGCACTTGTCCCGTGTGTTTCTCTCCGGAGCCCTTGCCCCGTGTGTTTCCGTCCGGAGCGCTTGTCCCGTGTGTTTCTCTCCGGAGCGCTTGTCCCGTCTGTTTCCGTCCGGAGCGCTTGTCCCGTGTGTTTCTCTCCGGAGCCCTTGCCCCGTGTGTTTCCGTCCGGAGCGCTTGTCCCGTGTGTTTCTCTCCGGAGCGCTTGTCCCGTGTGTTTCCGTCCGGAGCGCTTGCCCCGTGTGTTTCTCTCCGGAGTGCTTGTCCCGTGTGTTTCTCTCCGGAGCGCTTGCCCCGTGTGTTTCCGTCTGGACCGCTTGCCCCGTGCGTATCCGTCCGGAGCGCTTGTCCCGTGTGTTTCCGTCTGGACCGCTTGCCCCGTGTGTTTCCGTCTGGACCGCTTGCCCCGTGTGTTTCCGTCTGGACCGCTTGTCCCGTGTGTTTCTCTCCGGACCGCTTGCCCCGTGTGTTTCTGTCTGGAGCGCTTGTCCCGTGTGTTTCCGTCTGGAGCGCTTGTCCCGTCTGTTTCCGTCCGGAGCGCTTGTCCCGTGTGTTTCTCTCCGGAGCCCTTGCCCCGTGTGTTTCCGTCCGGAGCGCTTGTCCCGTGTGTTTCTCTCCGGAGCGCTTGTCCCGTGTGTTTCCGTCCGGAGCGCTTGCCCCGTGTGTTTCTCTCCGGAGTGCTTGTCCCGTGTGTTTCTCTCCGGAGCGCTTGCCCCGTGTGTTTCCGTCTGGACCGCTTGCCCCGTGCGTATCCGTCCGGAGCGCTTGTCCCGTGTGTTTCCGTCTGGACCGCTTGCCCCGTGTGTTTCCGTCTGGACCGCTTGTCCCGTGTGTTTCTCTCCGGACCGCTTGCCCCGTGTGTTTCTGTCTGGAGCGCTTGTCCCGTGTGTTTCCGTCTGGAGCGCTTGTCCCGTGTGTTTCCGTCCGGAGCGCTTGTCCCGTGTGTTTCCGTCTGGACCGCTTGCCCCGTGTGTTTCCGTCTGGACCGCTTGTCCCGTGTGTTTCTCTCCGGAGCGCTTGTCCCGTGTGTTTCCGTCCGGAGCGCTTGACCCGTGTGTTTCCGTCCGGAGCGCTTGTCCCGTGTGTTTCCGTCTGGACCGCTTGCCCCGTGTGTTTCCGTCTGGAGCGCTTGCCCCGTGTGTTTCCGTCTGGAGCGCTTGCCCCGTGTGTTTCTCTCCGGAGCGCTTGTCCCGTGTGTTTCTCTCCGGAGCGCTTGCCCCGTGTGTTTCCGTCTGGAGCGCTTGTCCCGTGTGTTTCTCTCCGGAGCGCTTGTCCCGTGTGTTTCCGTCTGGAGCGCTTGCCCCGTGTGTTTCTCTCCGGAGCGCTTGTCCCGTGTGTATCCGTCTGGAGCGCTTGTCCCGTGTGTTTCTCTCCAGAGCGCTTGTCCCGTGTGTTTCCGTCTGGAGCGCTTGCCCCGTGTGTTTCTCTCCGGAGCGCTTGTCCCGTGTGTTTCTCTCCGGAGCGCTTGCCCCGTGTGTTTCTCTCCGGAGCGCTTGTCCCGTGTGTTTCTCTCCGGAGCGCTTGCCCCGTGTGTTTCTCTCCGGAGCGCTTGCCCCGTGTGTTTCTCTCCGGAGCGCTTGTCCCGTGTGTTTCTCTCCGGAGCGCTTGCCCCGTGTGTTTCCGTCTGGAGCGCTTGTCCCGTGTGTTTCTCTCCGGAGCGCTTGTCCCGTGTGTTTCTCTCCGGAGCGCTTGTCCCGTGTGTTTCTCTCCGGAGCGCTTGCCCCGTGTGTTTCTCTCCGGAGCCCTTGCCCCGTGTGTTTCTCTCCGGAGCGCTTGCCCCGTGTGTTTCTCTCCGGAGCAGTTGCCCCGTGTGTATCCGTCCGGAGCGCTTGCCCCGTGTGTTTCCGTCTGGAGCGCTTGTCCCGTGTGTTTCAGTCTGGAGCGCTTGCCCCGTATGTTTCCGTCTGGAGCGCTTGTCCCGTGTGTTTCAGTCTGGAGCGCTTGCCCCGTGTGTTTCTGCCACGAGTGCTGCCGAGAGTGCTTGCGCCAAGTCTTTCTGCTGAGAGCACTTGCGTATTTTCGCTGTGGTGGACAGTGCTGCAATAATTGCAGAAAAGTATTCCTACTTTATATAGGCTGTGAATTTATCAGATCATTCCTGCTTTCACTATATGTTACTGTTATTTTAGGTTTTATGTGTTATTTGGCATGATCTGGTAGGTTATTTTTTGGGTCTGCGAGTGGTCACAAATTTTCCCCATATAAATAAATAAATGGTAATTGCTTCCTCACTTTACGACATTCCGGCTTACAAATCACTTCATAGGAGTGGTCTACCTTCCAATAGCAGGGGAAACCTGTATTCTTCTTGTAGCTTATAGTAATTTTTCGGAACTGCCACAAAACAAATTTGTGTCAGTGATGATAAACCTGATTCTGAGATCTACCAGTACTCATCTGCTCTGTACAATCACTTCCGAAAGACCAGCAACACTGCAACATGTAGAGACCTGCGAAGTTAATCCACGATGAATACTCAATGAGTTGGCAAACACTCGGTGATGAATGAATACACAAAGGTAACCGATGGGCCAGGTGACCTCCCTCAGTGCTTTGAACCTAAGAAATAGGAGCAGGAGTCGGCCATCTGGCCCGTCGAGCCTGCTTCGCCATTCAATCTCACGGCTGATCTGGCCACAGACTCATCTCCACCTACCTGCCTTTTCACCATAGTCCTTAATTCCCCAACTCTGCAAAAATCTATCCAACCGTGTCTTAAATATATTTACTGAGGTAGCCTCCACTGCTTCATTGGGCAGAGAATTCCACAGATTCACCACCCTCTGGGAAAGGCAGTTCCTCCTCATCTCCGTCCAAGTCCAGACAGATTTGATTATCGACTGCCATTAGGTACAGATGTTTCTTAACAATCCAACAATGATTCCCGCTGTACTCACTGACTGACGTCTTGAGCAAACTTGCCTCTTCCTTTCAGCACGCGCTGATGCAGTTCGTCCAGTGTGATCAGACCTGGCCAGGGATACAACAAAAACTGGAATAAGTCCTGCACAGGTCCCATTCATCTATTACCCCCCAGCTGAGCAACACCACTACCTCAGACTGACTATTGTACACAAGCTCCTCCATCTCACCCCATAACCACCGTCCCTTTCTCTCTCTGGGATCTCTACATTCTGATCAGGGCCCTTACACATTCTTCAGGACCAGGTTCAGGAACAGTTATTACCCCTCAACCAACTTGAAGCAAAGGGGAAACTTCACTCGCCTCATCACTGAACTGTTCCCACATATTGCTTAATGATTTATTATTATTTTGCTTGTTTTTTTGTTGTTTCCTTTATTTACTGAATTCATTGGTGTTATTTCAGAGGATTTGTCATGGGTTCAGTATGAAAGCACCGTTATAAAAAAGGCACGGCAGTGTCTCTGCTTGGAGGTGCATAGATTCGGCCTGTCATCTAAAACTTTGACAGACTTCTATAGATGCACGGTAGAGAGTATATTGACGGGTTGTATCACAGTTTGGTATTGAAGCACCAATGGTCTTGAGCATAAAAGGTTAGAGAAAGTAATGGATGTGGCCCAGTCTTTCACAGGTAAAGCCCTCCCCAGCATTGAGCACATCTACAAGGAAAGCAGCATCCATCATCAAGAACCCCAGTATCTACTTCATGCTTCTCTTCTCGGTGCTGCCATCAGGAAGGTACAGGAGCCTCCGGTTCCACCTCAACGGGTTCAGGAACTTATTACTCCTCAACTATCGGGCTCTTGAACCAGAGGGAATAACTTCACTCAACTCAACTCCGAACCCATTCCACAACCAATGGACTCACTTCAAAGGAATCTACAACTTGTATTCTCAATATTTATTGCTTACTTATTATATTTTTATATATTTTTTCTTTTTGTTGTTTTTTGCACATTGGTTGTTTGTCCGTCTCTGTTGTGTGCGGTTTCTCACTGATTCTATTGTGTCTTTCTATTTACTGTGAATGCCCACAGTAAAACGAATCTCAGGGTTGTATGTGGTGACATATATGTACTTACTTTGAACTTTGTACTGCTGCCACAAAACAACAAATTTGACAGTCAGTGCCTGAACCAGCAGACCATGCTGTAATTCCAGCCCGGCTCTACAGAGTATCCAGCCTTTGGGCATTGTTTATCCCAGACTCAGCCTCAATGCCTTACAAGCTGACCTAATATATTCTTAACTTTACTTGAAAAATGTTTTGCAAACTAAGGCTTTTATACTTTTCCTATTGCAAGTAAGGCTGGGAGGATCTGCATTCCCCACTCTCTGAAATGCCTGTTCTTCATCTCCTCTAGTTGTAAAGGAAAAGATAACGTTACAGATGAAAGAAACGCACACAAAACGCGAGAAGAACTCAGCGGGACATGTAGCGTCTACGGAAAAGAATAAACAGTCGACGTTTCAGGCTGAGACCCTTCATCAGGACTGACAGGGAAGGTAGAAGATGCCGGAATGAAAAGGTGGGGGGAGGGGGAGGAGGATAGCTGGAAGGTGACGGGTAAGGCCAGTTTGGTGGGAAAGATCGAGGGCTGGAGAAGAAGGGATCTGATCAGAGAGGAGAGTGGAACGTAGGAGAAAGGGAAGGAGGAGGGGTCATTGGGGGTGGGGGAGAGTAATAGGCAGGTGAGTAGTATTAAAAGGTCAGTGTGGGGAATGGGGGGGGGGGGTTCAGAATTTTATTCAATGGAAGGAGAAATCGATGTTCATGACATCAGATTAGAGGCTACCGAGACAGAATGTGAGCTGTTGCCCCTCCATCTTCCTCCTCTTGGCACAAGAGGTGGCCATGGATCGACATGTCAGAAAGGGAATGGAAATGAAATATTTAGCCACCAGGAAGTCCTGCTAGTGGTGGATGATGCAGAGGTGCTCAATGAAGTGATCCCCCAATTTATGATGGGTCTCACCTGTCGGAGTGATGCGGAGGTTGCATCAGGAACACTGAACACAGTCGGTGACCCCAGCAGATCTGCAGGTGAAGTGTTGCCTCACCTGGAAGGATTGCTTGGTGCTCTGAATGGAGGTGAGGGAGGAGGTGAATGGGCTGGTTTAGTTCTTAGGGTGCTTGCAGCATTAAGTGCCTGGAGGGAGATTAGTGGGGAGGGACAAATGGACAAGGGAATGGTGGAGGGAGTGATCCCTGCAGAAAGCGGAGAGTAGGGAGAGGTAAGTTTAGTGATAGGAGCCCTTTGCAGATGGCAGAAGTTGCAGAGGACAACGTGTTGGATGCAGAGGCTGATGGGGTGGTAGGTAAGGACAAGAGGGATCTATCACTGCTATGGCAGATTCACTATTATGAAGATAGGGTGAGCGCAGATGTATGGGAAATGGAGGAGATGCAGGTGAGAGAGGGAAACACCATTCTTTAAAGGAGGAGGACATCTCTGATGTTCTGAAATGGAAAGCTGTGCCCTAATAACAGATACGGCAGAGGTGACGAGACTCCGAAAAGGGAATATCATTTCTACAGGAGATAGGGTGACAAAAGGTATTGTCGAGATAACTATGGGAATCTGTAGGTTTATGAAAGATGTCAGTTGAAAGTTTGTCTCCAGAGATTAGAGTTTAGCTTTGTTTGTCATATGTACATTGAAAGATTAAAACGTACAGTGAAGTGGGGAGCATGCCAGAATAAAAAGGTGGAGGTAAGGGGAAGGAGGCTAGCTGGAAGGTGTTAGGTGAAAGCCAGGTGGTGGAAAAGGTCATGGGCTGGAGAGGAAGGGATCATAGAAGAGTGGGAGAAAGGGAAGGAGGAAGGGACCCAGGGAGAAGTGATAGGCAGGTGAAGAGAGCTAAGAGACCAGCGTGGGGAATAAAGATGGGAGGAGAAATCAACATTCACGCCATCAAGGTTGGAGGCTATCCAGATGGAATATAAGACGTTTCTCCTCCACCTTGAGGGTGGCCTCAACTTAGCACAAGAAGACCGACATGTTGGAGCGGAAATGGAAATCAGAATTAAAATGCTTGGAGAGAATGTATAAGCTCCTCACAGACAGAACCCAGATCGCTGCTGCTGTAAAGCGCTGCACTAACTGCTACACAACCATCTATGCTACGCTGTTGTCCATCGTCTGAAATGGAACATTCTGCAAACTAAAGCTTTATAGAAAAGCCTGTTACTGTTACAAGTGAGGCAGAGAGGGTCTCCAGAACTTCATTCCCCTCTCTCTCAACAGTCTGATTTTCTTCTCTAGTTGTACCTCTTCAGACACTTTTCAAACACAAGGAAGAGTAACCACAACGAATATTTCCTCACACAAACTCCAGGTTAAGCCCACCCCACCTTCACATCTATACCCGGTCACTGCTCTGAAAACACTTCAAATGCTGGTATTTATGTAGTGATGCATATTTTATTCCATATCAGTGCCATAACCTCTAAACTTATTCTTCATATAATTCCTTATAAGTATTGAATACTATTTTTTTCTTGCATGTTGTACCCTGACCAACACACTACAGCAAATTCATAATACACGTAAGTGTACACTTTATTAGATACCTCCTGTACCTAAGTGGTCAGTGAATGTATGTTCATAGTTTTCTGCTGTTGTAGCCCATCCACTTTAAGGTTTGACATATTGTGCATTCAGAGATGGTCTCCTGCACACCACTGTTGTAATGCATGGTTAGAAACATAGAAAACCTACAGCACAATACAGGCCCTTCGGCCCACAAAGCTGTGCCGAACATGTCCTTACATTTAAACTACTTGGGCTTTACTCATAGCCCTCTGTTTTTCTAAGCTCCATGTAGCCATCCACTAGTCTCTTAAAAGACCCTATCGTTTCCACCTCCATCGCTGGCAGCCCATTCCACGCACTCACCACTCTCTGCGTAAAAAACTTACCCCGACATCTCCTCTGTACCTACTTCCAAGCACCTTACAACTGTGCCCTCTCATGCTAGCCAATTCAATGCCTCTCATTATCTTGTACACCTCTATCAAATCATCTTTCATCTACCATCGTTCCAAGGAGAAAAGGCCGAGTTCACTCAACCTATTCTTGTAAGGCATGCTCCCCAATCCAGGCAACATCCTTGTAAATTTCCTCTGCACCCTATGGTTTCCACATCCTTCCTGTAGTGAGGCAACCAGAACTGAGCATAGTACTCCAAGTGGGGTCTGACCAGGGTCTGATACAGCTGTAACATTACCCCTCGGCTCCTAAACTCAATCCCACAATTGATGAAGACCAAACACAGTACGCCTTCTTAACCACAGAATCAACCTGCGCAGCTGCTTTGAGCGTCCTATGGACTCGGACCCCAAAATCCCTCTGATCCACCACACTGCCAAGAGTGTTACTATTAATACTATATTCTGTCATCATATTTGACCTACCAAAATGAACCACTTCACACTTATCTGGGTTGAACTCCATCAGCCCAGTTTTGCATCCTATCAATGTCCCACTGTAACCACTGACAGCCCTCCACACGATCCACAACACCCCCAATCTTTGTGTCATCAGCAAATTTACTAACCCAACCCTCCACTTCCTCATCCAGGTCATTTATAAAAATCATGAAGAGTAGGGGTCCCAGAACAGATCCCTGAGGCACACCACTGGTCACCGACCTCCATGCAGAATATGACCTGCCTACAACCACTCTTTGCCTTCTGTGAGCAAGCCAATTCTGGATCCACAAAGCAATGTCCCCTTGGATCCCATGCCTCCTTACTTTCTCAATAAGCCTTGCATGGGGTAACTTATCAAATGCCTTGCTGAAATTCATGTACACTACATCTACGGCTCTACCTTCATCAATGTGTTTAGTCACATCCTCAAAAAATTCAATCAGGCTCGTAAGGCATGACCTGCCCTTGACAAAGCCATGCTGACTATTCCTAATCATATTATACCTCTCCAAATGTTCATAAATCCTGTCTCTCAGGATCTTCTCCATCAACTTACCAACCACTGAAGTAATACTCACTGGTCTACAATTTCCTGGTCTATCTCTACTCCCTTTCTTGAATAAAGGAACAACATTCGCAACCCTCCAATCCTCCGGAACCTCTCCTGTCCCCATTGATGATGCAAAGATCATCGCCAAAGGGTCAGCAATCTCTTCCCTCACCTCCCACAGTAGCCTGGGGTACATCTCATCTGGTCCCGGTGGTTTATCCAACTTGACACTTTCCAAAAGCTCCAGCACTTATCTGAGTTACTGTCACCTTCCTGTCAGCTTGAACCACTCTGACCTCTTTCATTAAAGGCATTTTCACCCATAGAGCTGCCTGCCACTCACTGGATTTTTTTTTGTTTTTCACACCATTCTCTGTAAACTCGAGAAACTGTGTGAAAATTGTAGGTCAGCAGAGTCTTGAGATACTCAAACCAACTGATCTGGTGCCAGCAATCATTCCACAAAGTCACTTAGATCACATTTCTTCCCCATTCTGATGTTTGATCTGAACAACAACCGAACTGCTTGACTACGTCTGCATTCTTTTATGCATTGAGTTGCTGCCACATTAGATATTTGCATTAACAATGCGTACAGGTGTACCTAATGAAGTGTGAACAGTGAAAAAATTTGATCCTTGAAGACAAAAACTTCACATGCACCTTAGTTCTTCACTTTAGTCTGGAAAGTGACTTTAAAGTTCCAACCATGAACAAGGCACTAAGACACATGCAAGAATTCTCAGTGAAGTACCTCCATTTCTGTGTTTCAGAGCCAGACAGACTTCAATAATCTGCACCCCCAACTCGTAGTAAAAGTCTCCAACACCAAGCATCTCTGACCAGAATCCTTTTCCAGCTGAAAAGAAGCAGAGATACTCAATACTGTAACTGATACTTTGATTCATTTTTAAATACACCACCATAACAGGGTGCACACACAGTACCTTACACACACTTTAATTGTAATTTAGTTTTTTTAATGTAACACACTGTACTGTTGCTACAAAACAATAAATTTCATGACATATATCAGTGATATTGAACCAGATTCCAAGGCCTTCTCAAACTGCTATCCACTGAATTGCAAAGGAGTCACTCCCTGGCTCTGCTTATCTTGAGGGATAGATATCTCGATGGAGTGCGTCGGTATCTGAGAACAGTTTGTACTACCAGGGAGGCTGATGTACAATCACAGAACATCTCTTCAGTTGACGGTTCCCTCCTACACCCACATAGACATTTAATTGGCTTCATTTGTCACACATATATTGAAACATACAATGAAATGCATTGTTTACGTCAACAACCAACACAGTCCAAGTTGTGCTGTGGGCAGCCCGCAAGTGTCACTGCCACCAGTGTGGACAGTGTTAGCTTACTGACGGGTATGTCTTTAGGAAACCCACGTGGTCACGGGAAGAACATGCAAACTCCTTTCAGACAACAGCCCAGGCTAACTGCTACACTACCATACCACCCTTTTTTTAAAAACAGATTTTAAAGATCTATAATGCAATTTTGGAGAGCTTTCTTGTTCAACTGCAAAGTCAAATGTGAGAGGGAACAGAATGCTCAACAGTTTCTCCCCGCACGCTGTCTTATCAAACACTCCCAGAACGGGTACAATATGGGTCAGATTCAGGGCAATGTTCCCTCTTCACTGTACCATCTAACGCGGCCGGGGCAATGACAGCATGGATTAGGCACAGTAAAGCCCCTTGGGCTCCCATCAAACACCTTCAGGACGAGTATGTAGTGTTATAATTTGTAACTTCAAAACACTAAAGCAATTCAAAGGAAGACAGAGAAATCCAAAGTGTTTAACTTTAAGCAAGGTGCACACGTATCATGACGTATGCAATTCACGTATTTTTACCTATAACCTGCAGTGAATTATTTAAGCAAACTAGACTGTCTAATCAACCAATACATTCTTGCAAGATTACTCAATTATTACTGAAATATTAAATACACAACACGTAGCAATACACAGAGTGCTGGAGGAAATCCACAATGAGCTACTTTGTGTGTTGTTCGAGATTTCCATCTGCAGTCTCCCATTTCGCCAGGGCAGGGAACTCTCCCTTCCATAGACGCTGTTTCTCCAGCATTGATTGTGTGAGTGCGAGAGAGTGTGTTACAAGACACGGAGGCTCGTACTGTGAGTGTTACTTTAAGAGGGCCTGAGTGAGGCAGGACTATGACGTCAGTCACAGGCTGTGGAGGAGGGAGAGGAGGTGCTGAAACTTTAGCTTGTCACTGCTACGGTTTGGAACTCTTCAATGCCCAAAAAATTGGGTTGATTATCGGCACGCAGTGCACAACGGATGTGTGACTGTCACTTTGTGTAATCCATATGTGTGGATTTGTTGGAGTATCCTGTGGTACCACTTTCGTTGGCCTTTGATTGGAATCAGGGAGTTGAAGACAATATTCCTGTGACTGTCATCTGGTGATATGTCAAGTGGATTTCAGAACAACTCAACGGACGAGATCTTCAACGATTGTTATTTTGTTTACCCAGCTGGGAACCTGTGACTCTTCGAAATCTCCTACTCTCTACACAAATCTCTCACTCACTTATTTTGTGGATTACTGAACTTTTCTACTTTACCATTTTAAGACTTTAAGAATTGTTCCTAGTCTGCATGTACACACTCATACACACGCACAACACTGTTAACTTTGTTTATCTCATTTAAATTACTATATTCTGAGTAGATACTAATAAAGATTGTGGTTTTAAGATTAAAACCTGACTCAGTGTATAATCTATTACTGCTAGTACGTAACAAGTGCAAGACACACAGACAGACTCAGGATTTACAGCATCTACAGAATCTTGATTTCAAGTATGTTATGGGTTAGGAATAGAGTACAGCTCTATCTACACGATCCCACGCACACAAAGGTCGTGCGATGTGGAAGGGTAAAGGGAGACCAGAGAGAAACAAGCAGGCTTACATGCAAGGGGGTCCACTCCGATCGTTGCACACATGTCTTGAAACTGAACTCGGAACTGTGAGCTTTTCCGTATCTCCTGCTTGTGTTTGCTGGCAAATTCTTCCAGATGTGTCTTGAACATTTCCAGCTGTTTCGACATCTGCAAAATGCAAGACAAACTTTGAAATGATTGGATAGCCATCCATTGGTATCTCCATCCAGAGAGATGCAGAAACTTGAAGAAAAACACAGGGGATTCTGCAGATGCTGGAAATCTTGAGGAACACACACAATGTGTTGGAGAAACCTTATGGTGAAGGGTCTCAGCCTGAAACATTGACCTTTCCATCGACGCTGCCTGACTTGCTGAGCTCCCCCTAGCTCTTTGTGTGTGTTCCTCAGCAACATCAGAAACTAAAGTGATAATGTGAAAGGAAAGCAGCCCGAACCAATGGGCACTGACCTGGGCCAGCTGGTCTTCAGCCATCACTGTTCCTCTCTCCTTATACTTGGCCTAAACAACAAAAAAGTACATTTATTATCAAAGTATGTTTCCCATGTGCAATCTTGAGATTAATTTTCTTTCAGGCACCCACAGGAAAACAAAGAAATACCATAAGACATAGCAGCAGAATTAGGCCATTCAGCCCATTGAGTCTGCTCCACCATTCCATCATGACTGATTTATTTTCTCCCTGAACCCCATTCACCTGCCTTCTTCCCGTAACCTTTGATGCCCTGACTAATCAAGAACCTATCAACCTCTCCTTTAAATATACCCAATGACTTGGCCTCCACAGCCATCTGTGGCAATGAATTCCACAGATTTACCAACCCCTGGCTAAAGAAATTCCTTTTCATCTCTGTTCTAAAGGGATGTCCATGTATTCTGAGGTTGTGCCCTCTGGTCATGGACTCTCCAATATACAATAGAATCCATGAAAAAAGTGCACACATAACCAACATTTAATGTGCAAAAGAGGATAAATCATTCAAACAATAAAAAAGAAAACAAATATTACCGAGATCATGGGTTACAGAGTCCCCAGCCTGTGGATTCAGTGAAGCCATCCACACCAGCCCAGGAGCATGATGGTTGTAGGGCAACTACTGTTCCTGAACCTGGTGGCGTGGGACCCAAGTAGGCAAATTAGAGTCACACACAACCTGTTGGTTCCTTAAGGTAACCGTAGCCAGGAGTAGTAATGAGGACAAGCTCCCACTACCTATTAAATACTCCCAATGGCGTAGGACTCAAATAGCCTCTGACAACCAAGTCCAGCTCCTGGCCCTCACGTGCTGCTGGCTACTAGGCTCATTGAGGAGAAGGAAGACTGATCTCAAACCACCGCTGCCTTGTAGTTACATCCGCTTATGGGGAAGGCTTCAGGAGTAAACCCAGAGGGAAAAATCCAAAGCTAGGGTCCCTACGGCAGTCCAACGTTGAGTTTGACGTTGACCAGTAACTCCTGGTGCCAAACTGTATCGGTCTCTGCCGTTCCTTTGGGTTCATCAGATGTTTGAAGAGGGGGAGCCTGCTACACGGGCAACAGCTTGCTCCCCATATCATACTGCCCAGGCTTGTGTATACAGACAGCTAGGACGCAACATCCATGGTCAACCCCGACCGACATACACAAACTGTAAACTCAATGTGCTGAATGAAGGTTAGTATTTCTACCTGCAGCGAAGTTTCAGGGAGCCTCATACCCGTGCTTTGGTATATACTAAAATTGTAAAAATTGGCAAGAGTTGTAGTTTGAGGTACAAGCCAAAAGACCCTCTGAGTAAACTCGCCATAGACGACCTACTTTTCTCAGTCTAATCCCCACATCTTCGGTCGGTCTTAAGACTGGAGCACACACAATAACTGAATATTTTACAGAAATAAGCTCTGCAGTCACAGAAAGAAAAACATTTCTCCTAATCTCTATTCAAAATCTCTTACTTTAAGATTTGCCCCCTCAATTCTAGACTCAGTTCAGAATCAGGTTCAGGTTTATTCTGACAGACATTGTAAAACTTTTTGTCAATTCCTCACAGAATACAGTTTATTGATTATCTTAATGATATCACCTCTCATTCTTGTCTACTCCAATATGGGTGAATCTTCTTCGAATCTCCATTTAAAGGGTAAGTCACTCACTCAAGGAATTTGACAAAGATTACTTCTTCAATGGTTTTATCGACTTTTATGGGTTCTATTTCGAGTTTTTCCCTTCAGGGAGGGTTCTGAACCTGAACCCTCAACCCGCAGGCTCTGACAAAAGGTGCTGCCGGAGTCTGCTCCTGACAGACAGGTCAGAGGCACCAGCAGAAGGAGCAGGCCTTCCACTCTTGATCACAATTCCTCTCCTCCATTAGTGGTGTCTGCACAATAGCCCATGCAGAAATACACAAATTGTGACTAAACAGGTTGATGAAGGTAGAGCCGTAGATGTAGTGTATACGGATTTCAGCAAGGCATTTGATAAGGTTCCCCATGCAAGGCTTATTGAGCAAGTAAGGAGGCATGGGATCCAAGGGGACATTGCTTTGTGGGTCCAGAACTGGCTTGCCCACAGAAGCCAAAGAGTGGTTGTAGACAGGGCATATTCTGCATGGAGGTCGATGACCAGTGGAGTGCCTCAGGGATCTGTTCTGGGACCCCTTCTCTTTGTGATTTTTATAAATGACCTGGATGAGGAAGTGGAGGGATGGGTTAGTAAATTTGCTGGTGACACAAAGGTTGGGGGTGTTGTGGATAGTGTGGAGGGCTGTCAGAGGTTACAGCGGGACATTGATAGGATGCAACACTGGGCTGAGAAGTGGCAGATGGAGTTCAACCCAGATAAGTGTGAACTGGTTCATTTGGGTAGGTCAAATATGATGGCAGGATATAGTATTAATGGTAAGACACTTGGCAGTGTGAAGGATCAGAGGGATCTTGGGTTCTGAGTCCATAGGACAGTCAAAAGCTGCTGCACAGGTTGACTCTGTGGTTAAGAAAGCATCAACCGTGGGGTTCAGTTCAAAAACTGAGAGGTAACATTGCAGCTATATAGGAACCTGATCAGACCCCACTTGGAGTACTGTGCTCAGTTCTGGTCGCCTCACTATAGGAAGGATGTGGAAACCATAGACAGGGTGCAGAGGAGATTTACAAGGATGTTGCCTGGATTGGGGGAGCATGCCTTATGAGAATAGGTTGAGTGAACTTGGCCTTTTCTCCTTGGAGCAACGGAGGATGTGGGGTGACCCGATAGAGGTGTACAAGATGATGAGAGGCATTGATCGTGTGGATAGTCAGAGGCTTTTTCCCAGGGCTGAAATGGTTAGCATGAGAGGGCACAGTTTTAAGGTGCTTGGAAGTAGGTAAGTAGGTACAGAGGAGATGTCAGGGGTAAGTTGTTTTTTTTAAACGCAGAGAGTAGTGAGTGCGTGGAATGGGCTGCCAGCAACCGTGGTGGAGGTGGAAACAATAGGGTCTTTTAAGCAACTCCTGGATAGGTACATGGAGCTTAGAAAAATAGAGGCTATGGGTAACCCCAAGTAATTTCTAAAGTATTCTGCTGTCGGTTTTCTATGTTTCTAAATCTTTCAAATATAAAGTGAACCCACATTGCAATGAGAGGTTGGTCATGATTAGACTGAACTCCTGACTCAGCAAGGACCTGGACCCATTGCAATTTGCCTATCACCACAATAGGTCAACGGCAGAGGCAATCTCAATGGCTCTCCACATGGCTTTAGACCACTTGGACAACACAAAAACCTACGTCAGGATGCTGTTCATCGACTATAGCTCAGCATTTAATACCGTCATTCCGACAATCCTCATTGAGAAGCTACAGAACCTGGGCCTCTGTACCTCCTTCTGCAATTGGATCCTCGACTTCCTAACCAGAAGACCACAATCTGTGTGGATTGGTGATTACATATCCTCAATAATGGCACAGCTCAGGGGTGTGTGCTTAGCCCACTGCTCTACTCTCTCTACACCCATGACTATGTGGCTAGGCATAGATCAAATGCCATCTATAAATTTGCTAACGATACAACCATTGTTGGTAGAATCTCAGATGGAGACAAGAGGACATACAAGAGCGAGATATGCAACTATTGGAGTAGTGTCACAGCAACAACCTAGCACTCAATGTCAATAAGACAAAAGAGCTGATTGTGGACTTCAGGAAGGGTAAGACAAAGGAACACATACCAATCCTCAGAGAGGGATCAGAAGTGGAGAGAGTGAGTAGTTTCAAGTTCATAGGTGTCAAGATCTCCGAGGACCTAACGTGTTCCCAAGATATTGATGCAGCTTTAAAGAAGGCAAGACACTGTCTATACTTCATCAGGAGTTTGAAGAGATTTAGCATGTCAACAAAAACACTCAAAAACTTCTACAGATGTACCATGGAGAGCATTCTGACAGGTTACATCACTGTCTGGTATGGGGGGGGGGGGAGGGGGGCTACTGCACACGACCGAAAAAAGCTGCAGAGGGTGGTAAGTCTAGTCAGCTCCATCTTGGGTACTAGCCTACAAAGTATCCAGGACATCTTTCGGGAGCGATGTTTCAGAAAGGCAGCGTCCATTATTAAGGACCTCCAGCACCCAGGGCATGTCCTTTTCTCACTGATACCATCAGGGAGGAGGTACAGGAGCCTGAAGGCACACACTCAGTGATTCAGGAACAGCTTCTTCCCCTCTGCCATCAGGGAGGAGGTACAGGAGCCTGAAGACACACACTCAGTGATTCAGGAACAGCTTCTTCCCCTCTGCCATCAGGGAGGAGGTACAGGAGCCTGAAGACACACACTCAGCGATTCAGGAACAGCTTCTTCCCCTCTGCCATCAGGGAGGAGGTACAGGAGCCTGAAGACACACACTCAGCGATTCACAGACAGCTTCTTACCGTCTGCCATCCGATTTATGAATGGACATTGAACCCATGAACACTACCTCATTTTTTATATATATCATTTCTATTTTTGGACAATTTTTAATCTAGTCATTGCATGTATACTGTAACAAATTTACTTCTTTTTTCTTCTCCTATATTCTGTATTACGTTGAACTGCTGCTGCTAAGTTAACAAATTTTCAAGACACATCCGGTGATAATAAACCTGATTCTGAATTAACTTTTTGGAGGAGAGGGAGAGAAAGGGGGTGAGATGGTTAAAAGGGAGAGGGGAGGAAACGGAAAGAGATGGAGGAAGTTGAGGGGAGGCAGATAATGATGGGAGGAAAATGAGGGGATGAAAGGAACGAGGGGAGTGAGGGAGAGGAGTGAGGGAGAGGAGTAAAGGAGGGGATGAGGGAGCAGAAAAGGAAGGGACAAGGGGAGTGAGGGAGTGGAGTGAGAAAGGGGATGAGGGGAGTGAGAGAGGGGATGAGGGGTGTGAGGGAGGTGTAAAGGAGGGGACGAGGGGAGTGAGGGCGAGGAGTGAGAGAGGGGGCGAGGAGAGTGAGAGAGGGGATGAGGGGAGTGAGGGCGAGGAGTGAGAGAGGGGGAGGGGGAGTGAGAGAGGGGGTGAGGGGAGTGAGAGAGGGGGTGAGGGGTGTGAGGGAGGAGTAAAGGAGTGGACGAGGGGAGTAATGGCGAGGAGTGAGAGAGGGGACGAGGGGAGTGAGGGCGAGGAGTGAGAGAGGGGACGAGGGGAGTGAGGGCGAGGAGTGAGAGAGGGAGCGAAGGGTGTGAGAGAGGGGATGAGGGGTGTGAG
Organism: Hypanus sabinus; assembly: GCF_030144855.1. NCBI lineage: Eukaryota > Metazoa > Chordata > Chondrichthyes > Myliobatiformes > Dasyatidae > Hypanus > Hypanus sabinus. The sequence goes on along the minus strand of NW_026781526.1, from coordinate 21,747 downwards.
GGAGGAGTAAAGGAGGGGACGAGGGGAGTGAGGGCGAGGAGTGATAGATGGGGGCGAGGGGAGTGAGGGAGGGGATGAGGAGTGTGAGGGAGGGGATGAGGAGTGTGAGGGAGGGGTAAAGGAGGGGACGAGGGGAGTGATGGCGAGGAGTGATAGATGGGGGCGAGGGGAGTGAGGGAGGGGATGAGGAGTGTGAGGGAGGGGTGAAGGAGGGGACGAGGAAGTGGATGAACGGAGGCGGATGGCGTTGAGAGGTAATGAGGAGGAGTCACGGGCAGCAGAGGCACCAGTCACCCACTTCAGCGAGCTTCTTCCGGGCGATGGCTCCGGCCCCGACCCCCCTGCGGTGCATGGCGATCCTCAGCTTTGTGTCGCCGCCGAAAGAGAACCGTCAGAACACGGAGCGCGAACCGCGGACACCACCAGGCCCAAAGCGCCGGCCAAAACCTCGGTCCACGTCCAACGATCAAACGCCAGGCCCATTCCCGGGCTCAGGCTCCGCCTCCCGCCGCAAAACAGAACCAGTCGCCGCCCCCGCCCTCCACTTCCTTCGATCCACCTCCACCCGCAACCCACTATCGCTCAATATGCACCCTCAAACCTCTGTCCGTCTGCACCCTCCCGTCCCTCTGTCAGTCTGCACCCCCCCCGTCCCTCTGTCAGTCTGCACCCCCCCCCGTCCCTCTGTCAGTCTGCACCCCCCCGTCCCTCTGTCAGTCTGCACCCCCCCCCCCGTCCCTCTGTCAGTCTGCACCCCCCCCCCCGTCCCTCTGTCAGTCTGCACCCCCCCCCCGTCCCTCTGTCAGTCTGCACCCCCCCGTCCCTCTGTCAGTCTGTACCCCTCCCGTCCCTCTGTCAGTCTGTACCCCCACCCCGTCCCTCTGTCAGTCTGCACCCCTCCCGTCCCTCTGTCAGTCTGTACCCCCCCCCCCCCCGTCCCTCTGTCAGTCTGCACCCTCCCCCCCCCCGTCCCTCTGTCAGTCTGCACCCCTCCCGTCCCTCTGTCAGTCTGCACCCCCCCCCCCGTCCCTCTGTCAGTCTGCACCCCCCCCCCGTCCCTCTGTCAGTCTGTACCCCCCCCCCGTCCCTCTGTCAGTCTGCACCCCCCCCCCCGTCCCTCTGTCAGTCTGCACCCCTCCCGTCCCTCTGTCAGTCTGCACCCCCCCCCCGTCCCTCTGTCAGTCTGCACCCCCCCGTCCCTCTGTCAGTCTGCACCCCCCCCGTCCCTCTGTCAGTCTGCACCCCTCCCGTCCCTCTGTCAGTCTGCACCCCCCCCCCGTCCCTCTGTCAGTCTGCACCCCCCCGTCCCTCTGTCAGTCTGCACCCCCCCGTCCCTCTGTCAGTCTGCATCCCCCCGTACCTCTGTCAGTCTGCACCCCCCCCGTCCCTCTGTCAGTCTGTACCCCCCCCCCCGTCCCTCTGTCAGTCTGCACCCCCCCCCCCGTCCCTCTGTCAGTCTGCACCCCTCCCGTCCCTCTGTCAGTCTGCACCCCCCCCCCCGTCCCTCTGTCAGTCTGCACCCCTCCCGTCCCTCTGTCAGTCTGCACCCCCCCCCCCCGTCCCTCTGTCAGTCTGCACCCCCCCCCGTCCCTCTGTCAGTCTGTACCCCCCCCCGTCCCTCTGTCAGTCTGTACCCCCCCCCGTCCCTCTGTCAGTCTGCACCCCCCCCCGTCCCTCTGTCAGTCTGCACCCCCCCCCCCGTTCCTCTGTCAGTCTGCACCCCCCCCCCCCGTCCCTCTGTCAGTCTGCACCCCTCCCGTCCCTCTGTCAGTCTGCACCCCCCCCGTCCCTCTGTCAGTCTGCACCCCCCCGTCCCTCTGTCAGTCTGTACCCCCCCCCGTCCCTCTGTCAGTCTGCACCCCCCCCCGTCCCTCTGTCAGTCTGCACCCCTCCCGTCCCTCTGTCAGTCTGCACCCCCCCGTCCCTCTGTCAGTCTGCACCCCCCCCGTCCCTCTGTCAGTCTGCACCCACCCCGTCCCTCAGTCAGTCTGCACCCCTCCCGTCCCTCTGTCAGTCTGCACCCACCCCGTCCCTCTGTCAGTCTGCACCCCCCCCGTCCCTCAGTCAGTCTGTACCCCTCCCGTCCCTCTGTCAGTCTGTACCCCCCCCCGTCCCTCTGTCAGTCTGCACCCCTCCCGTCCCTCTGTCAGTCTGCACCCCTCCCCCCCCCGTCCCTCTGTCAGTCTGCACCCCTCCCGTCCCTCTGTCAGTCTGCACCCCCCCCCCCGTCCCTCTGTCAGTCTGCACCCCCCCCCGTCCCTCTGTCAGTCTGTACCCCCCCCCCGTCCCTCTGTCAGTCTGCACCCCCCCCGTCCTCTGTCAGTCTGCACCCCTCCCGTCCCTCTGTCAGTCTGCACCCCCCCCGTCCCTCTGTCAGTCTGCACCCCCCCGTCCCTCTGTCAGTCTGCACCCCCCCCCGTCCCTCTGTCAGTCTGCACCCCTCCCGTCCCTCTGTCAGTCTGCACCCCCCCCCCCGTCCCTCTGTCAGTCTGCACCCCCCCGTCCCTCTGTCAGTCTGCACCCCCCCCGTCCCTCTGTCAGTCTGCATCCCCCCGTACCTCTGTCAGTCTGCACCCCCCCGTCCCTCTGTCAGTCTGTACCCCCCCCCCCGTCCCTCTGTCAGTCTGCACCCCCCCCCGTCCCTCTGTCAGTCTGCACCCCTCCCGTCCCTCTGTCAGTCTGCACCCCCCCCCCCGTCCCTCTGTCAGTCTGCACCCCTCCCGTCCCTCTGTCAGTCTGCACCCCCCCCCCGTCCCTCTGTCAGTCTGCACCCCCCCCGTCCCTCTGTCAGTCTGTACCCCCCCCCGTCCTCTGTCAGTCTGTACCCCCCCCCGTCCCTCTGTCAGTCTGCACCCCCCCCCCGTCCCTCTGTCAGTCTGCACCCCCCCCCCCGTTCCTCTGTCAGTCTGCACCCCCCCCGTCCCTCTGTCAGTCTGCACCCCTCCCGTCCCTCTGTCAGTCTGCACCCCCCCCCGTCCCTCTGTCAGGTCTGCACCCTCCCGTCCCTCTGTCAGTCTGCACCCCCCCCGTCCCTCTGTCAGTCTGCACCCCCCCGTCCCTCTGTCAGTCTGTACCCCCCCCGTCCCTCTGTCAGTCTGCACCCCCCCCGTCCCTCTGTCAGTCTGCACCCCCCCCCCGTCCCTCTGTCAGTCTGCACCCCCCCGTCCCTCTGTCAGTCTGCACCCACCCCGTCCCTCTGTCAGTCTGCACCCCCCCCGTCCCTCTGTCCGTCTGCACCCCCCCGTCCCTCTGTCCGTCTGCACCCCTCCCGTCCCTCTGTCCGTCTGCACCCCCCGTCCCTCTGTCCGTCTGCACCCCCCCGTCCCTCTGTCAGTCTGTACCCCTCCCGTCCCTCTGTCAGTCTGCACCCCCCCCGTCCCTCTGTCAGTCTGCACCCCTCCCCGTCCCTCTGTCAGTCTGCACCCCCCCCCGTCCCTCTGTCAGTCTGCACCCCTCCCGTCCCTCTGTCAGTCTGCACCCCTCCCGTCCCTCTGTCAGTCTGCACCCCCCCGTCCCTCTGTCAGTCTGCACCCCTCCCGTCCCTCTGTCAGTCTGCACCCCTCCCGTCCCTCTGTCCGTCTGCACCCCCCCGTCCCTCAGTCAGTCTGCACCCCCCCGTCCCTCTGTCAGTCTGCACCCCTCCCCGTCCCTCTGTCAGTCTGCACCCCTCCCGTCCCTCTGTCAGTCTGCACCCCCCCCCGTCCCTCTGTCAGTCTGCACCCCTCCCGTCCCTCTGTCAGTCTGCACCCCCCCGTCCCTCTGTCAGTCTGCACCCCTCCCGTCCCTCTGTCAGTCTGCACCCCTCCCGTCCCTCTGTCAGTCTGTACCCCTCCCGTCCCTCTGTCAGTCTGCACCCCCCCGTCCCTCTGTCAGTCTGCACCCCTCCCGTCCCTCTGTCAGTCTGCAACCCCCCTCCCGTCCCTCTGTCAGTCTGCAACCCCCCTCCCGTCCCTCTGTCAGTCTGCACCCCCCCCGTCCCTCTGTCAGTCTGCACCCCCCCCGTCCCTCAGTCAGTCTGCACCCCCCCGTCCCTCTGTCAGTCTGCACCCACCCGTCCCTCTGTCAGTCTGTACCCCTCCCGTCCCTCTGTCAGTCTGCACCCCCCCGTCCCTCTGTCAGTCTGTACCCCTCCCGTCCCTCTGTCAGTCTGCACCCCCCCGTCCCTCTGTCAGTCTGCACCCCACCCGTCCCTCTGTCAGTCTGCACCCCTCCCGTCCCTCTGTCAGTCTGCACCCCCCCGTCCCTCTCTCAGTCTGTACCCCCCCCGTCCCTCTCTCAGTCTGCACCCCCCCCCGTCCCTCTCTCAGTCTGCACCCCCCCGTCCCTCTCTCAGTCTGCACCCCTCCCCCGTCCCTCTGTCAGTCTGCACCCCTCCCCCGTCCCTCTGTCAGTCTGCACCCCCCCCCGTCCCTCTGTCAGTCTGCACCCCCCCGTCCCTCTGTCAGTCTGCACCCCCCCGTCCCTCTGTCAGTCTGCACCCCTCCCGTCCCTCTGTCAGTCTGCACCCCCACCCCGTCCCTCTGTCAGTCTGCACCCCCCCGTCCCTCTGTCAGTCTGCACCCCTCCCGTCCCTCTGTCAGTCTGCACCCCCCCGTCCCTCTCTCAGTCTGCACCCCCCCGTCCCTCTGTCAGTCTGCACCCCCCCCCGTCCCTCTGTCAGTCTGCACCCCCCCCGTGCCTCTCTCAGTCTGCACCCCCCCGTCCCTCTGTCAGTCTGCACCCCCCCCCGTCCCTGTCAGTCTGCACCCCCCGTCCCTCTGTCAGTCTACACCCCCCCGTCCCTCTGTCAGTCTGCACCCCCCCCGTCCCTCTGTCAGTCTGCACCCCCCCGTACCTCTCAGTCTGCAACCCCCCCCCCGTCCCTGCACCCTCAAACCTCTGTCCACCTGCACCCCCCAGTCCCTCTGTCAGTCTGCACCCCCCCGTCCCTCTGTCAGTCTGCACCCCACCCCATCCCTCTGTCAGTCTGCACCCCTCCCCCGTCTCTCTGTCAGTCTGCACCCCTCCCCCGTCTCTGTCAGTCTGCACCCCCCCCGTCCCTCTGTCAGTCTGCACCCCTCCCCGTCCCTCTGTCAGTCTGCACCCCCCCCGTCCCTCTGTCAGTCTGCACCCACCCGTCCCTCTGTCAGTCTGTACCCCTCCCGTCCCTCTGTCAGTCTGCACCCCCCCGTCCCTCTGTCAGTCTGCACCCCACCCGTCCCTCTGTCAGTCTGCACCCCTCCCGTCCCTCTGTCAGTCTGCACCCCTCCCGTCCCTCTGTCAGTCTGCACCCCTCCGTCCCTCTGTCAGTCTGCACCCCACCCGTCCCTCTGTCAGTCTGTACCCCTCCCGTCCCTCTGTCAGTCTGCATCCCCCCGTCCCTCTGTCAGTCTGCACCCCACCCGTCCCTCTGTCAGTCTGCACCCCTCCCGTCCCTCTGTCAGTCTGCACCCCTCCCGTCCCTCTGTCAGTCTGCACCCCCCCGTCCCTCTCTCAGTCTGTACCCCCCCCCGTCCCTCTCTCAGTCTGCACCCCCCCGTCCCTCTCTCAGTCTGCACCCCCCCGTCCCTCTCTCAGTCTGCACCCCTCCCCCGTCCCTCTCTCAGTCTGCACCCCCCCCCGTCCCTCTGTCAGTCTGCACCCCCCCGTCCCTCTGTCAGTCTGCACCCCACCCGTCCCTCTGTCAGTCTGCACCCCTCCCGTCCCTCTGTCAGTCTGTACCCCTCCCGTCCCTCTGTCAGTCTGCACCCCCCCGTCCCTCTGTCAGTCTGTACCCCACCCGTCCCTCTGTCAGTCTGTACCCCTCCCGTCCCTCTGTCAGTCTGCACCCCACCCGTCCCTCTGTCAGTCTGCACCCCTCCCGTCCCTCTGTCAGTCTGCACCCCCCCGTCCCTCTCTCAGTCTGTACCCCCCCCGTCCCTCTCTCAGTCTGCACCCCCACGTCCCTCTCTCAGTCTGCACCCCCCCGTCCCTCTCTCAGTCTGCACCCCTCCCCCGTCCCTCTGTCAGTCTGCACCCCTCCCCCGTCCCTCTGTCAGTCTGCACCCCCCCGTCCCTCTGTCAGTCTGCACCCCCCCGTCCCTCTGTCAGTCTGCACCCCCCCGTCCCTCTGTCAGTCTGCACCCCTCCCGTCCCTCTGTCAGTCTGCACCCCCACCCCGTCCCTCTGTCAGTCTGCACCCCCCCGTCCCTCTGTCAGTCTGCACCCCTCCCGTCCCTCTGTCAGTCTGCACCCCCCCGTCCCTCTGTCAGTCTGCACCCCCCCGTCCCTCTCTCAGTCTGCACCCCCCCGTCCCTCTGTCAGTCTGCACCCCCCCCGTCCCTCTGTCAGTCTGCACCCCCCCCGTCCCTCTCTCAGTCTGCACCCCCCCGTCCCTCTGTCAGTCTGCACCCCCCCCCCCGTCCCTGTCAGTCTGCACCCCCCGTCCCTCTGTCAGTCTGCACCCCCCCGTCCCTCTGTCAGTCTGCACCCCCCCGTACCTCTCAGTCTGCAACCCCCCACCGTCCCTGCACCCTCAAACCTCTGTCCACCTGCACCCCCCAGTCCCTCTGTCAGTCTGCACCCCCCCGTCCCTCTGTCAGTCTGTACCCACCCGTCCCTCTGTCAGTCTGCACCCCCCCCCCCGTCCCTCTGTCAGTCTGCACCCCCCCCCCGTCCCTCTGTCAGTCTGTACCCCCCCCCCGTCCCTCTGTCAGTCTGCACCCCCCCCCGTCCCTCTGTCAGTCTGCACCCCACCGTCCCTCTGTCAGTCTGCACCCCTCCCGTCCCTCTGTCAGTCTGCACCCCCCCCGTCCCTCTGTCAGTCTGCACCCCCCCCGTCCCTCTGTCAGTCTGCACCCCCCCGTCCCCCTGTCAGTCTGCACCCCACCCGTCCCTCTGTCAGTCTGCAACCCCCCCCCCCGTCCCTGCACCCTCAAACCTCTGTCCACCTGCACCCCCCCCATCCCTCTGTCAGTCTGCACCCCCCCCATCCCTCTGTCAGTCTGCACCCCCCCCGTCCGTCTGTCTGTCTGCACCCCCCCGTCCCTGCACCCTCAAACCTCTGTCCACCTGCACCCCCCCGTCCCTCTGTCAGTCTGCACCCCTCCCGTCCCTCTGTCAGTCTGCACCCTCCCGTCCCTCTGTCAGTCTGCAACACCCCCCCGTCCCTCTGTCAGTCTGCACCCACCCGTCCCTCTGTCAGTCTGTACCCCTCCCGTCCCTCTGTCAGTCTGCACCCCCCGTCCCTCTGTCAGTCTGCACCCCACCCGTCCCTCTGTCAGTCTGCACCCCTCCCGTCCCTCTGTCAGTCTGTACCCACCCGTCCCTCTGTCAGTCTGTACCCCTCCCGTCCCTCTGTCAGTCTGCACCCCCCGTCCCTCTGTCAGTCTGCACCCCACCCGTCCCTCTGTCAGTCTGCACCCCCCCGTCCCTCTGTCAGTCTGCACCCCCCCGTCCCTCTGTCAGTCTGCACCCCCTCCGGTCCCTCTGTCAGTCTGCACCCCCCCCGTCCCTCTCTCAGTCTGCACCCCCCCCCGTCCCTCTGTCAGTCTGCACCCCCCCCTCCCTCTGTCAGTCTGCACCCCCTCCCGTCCCTCTGTCAGTCTGCACCCCCCCCGTCCCTCTCTCAGTCTGCACCCCCCCGTCCCTCTCTCAGTCTGCACCCCCCCGTCCCTCTGTCAGTCTGCACCCACCCCGTCCCTCTGTCAGTCTGCACCCCTCCCGTCCCTCTGTCAGTCTGCACCCCCCCGTCCCTCTGTCAGTCTGCACCCCCCCCCGTCCCTGCACCCTCAAACCTCTGTCCACCTGCACCCCCCCCGTCCCTCTGTCAGTCTGCACCCTCCCGTCCCTCTGTCAGTCTGCACCCCCCCCGTCCCTCTGTCAGTCTGCACCCCCCCTTCTCTCTGTCAGTCTGCACCCCCCCCCGTCCCTCTGTCAGTCTGCACCCTCCCGTCCCTCTGTCAGTCTGCACCCCTCCCGTCCCTCTGTCAGTCTGCACCCCCCCGTCCCTCTGTCAGTCTGCACCCCTCCCGTCCCTCTGTCAGTCTGCACCCCCCCCGTCTCTCTGTCAGTCTGCACCCCCCCGTCCCTCTGTCAGTCTGCACCCACCCCGTCCCTCTGTCAGTCTGCACCCCCCCCTTCCCTCTGTCAGTGTGCACCCCCCCGTCCCTCTGTCAGTCTGCACCCCCCCGTCCCTCTGTCAGTCTGCACCCACCCCGTCCCTCTGTCAGTCTGCACCCACCCCGTCCCTCTGTCAGTCTGCACCCCCCCGTCCCTCTGTCAGTCTGCACCCCTCCCCGTCCCTCTGTCAGTCTGCACCCCCCCGTCCCTCTGTCAGTCTGCACCCCCCCCGTCCCTCTGTCAGTCTGCACCCCTCCCCCGTCCTGTCTGCACCCCTCCCCCGTCCTGTCTGCACCCCTCCCATCCCTCTGTCAGTCTGCACCCCCCCCGTCCCTCTGTCAGTCTGCACCCCTCCCCCGTCCCGTCTGCACCCCTCCCGTCCCTCTGTCAGTCTGCACCCCCCCGTCCCTCTGTCAGTCTGCACCCCTCCCCCGTCCCGTCTGCACCCCTCCCGTCCCTCTGTCAGTCTGCACCCCCCCGTCCCTCTGTCAGTCTGCACCCCTCCGTCCCTCTGTCAGTCTGCACCCCCCCCCGTCCCTCTGTCAGTCTGCACCCACCCCGTCCCTCTGTCAGTCTGCACCCCCCCCCCCGTCCCTCTGTCAGTCTGCACCCCCCCGTCCCTCTGTCAGTCTGCACCCCCCCCGTCCCTCTGTCAGTCTGCACCCCCTCCCGTCCCTCTGTCAGTCTGCACCCCCCCCGTCCCTCTGTCAGTCTGCACCCCCCCGTCCCTCTCAGTCTGCACCCCTCCCGTCCCTCTCTCAGTCTGCACCCCCCCGTCCCTCTCTCAGTCTGCACCCCCTCCCGTCCCTCTGTCAGTCTGCACCCCCCCCGTCCCTCTCTCAGTCTGCACCCCCCCGTCCCTCTGTCAGTCTGCACCCCCCCCGTCCCTCTGTCAGTCTGCACCCCCCCCGTCCCTCTGTCAGTCTGCACCCCCCCGTCCCTCTGTCAGTCTGCACCCACCCCGTCCCTCTGTCAGTCTGCACCCCTCCCGTCTCTCTGTCAGTCTGCACCCCTCCCTTCCCTCTGTCAGTCTGCACCCCCCCGTCCCTCTGTCACTCTGCACCCCCCCCGTCCGTCTGTCAGTCTGCACCCCTCCCATCCCTCTGTCAGTCTGCACCCCCCCCCGTCCGTCTGTCAGTCTGCACCCCTCCCATCCCTCTGTCAGTCTGCACCCCCCCGTCCCTCTGTCAGTCTGCACCCCCCCGTCCCTCTGTCAGTCTGCACCCCTCGTTCCGAATCTGTGGAACTCATTGTCAGAGACAGCTGTGCAGTCCAGGTGACAGAGTGTATTTAAAGCAGAGGTTGATGTTCTTGGTTAGTCAGGGTGCCACAGTTACGGGGAGAAGGCAGGAGAATGGGGTTGAGAGGGATAATAAATCAGCCATGATGGAATGGTGGACCAGACTCGATGGGCCGAATGGCGTCATTCTGTTCCTAATTTTAAGGTGATTGGAGGTGTCGGAGGTAAATTCTTTACACAGTGAGTGGTGGGTGCGTGGAACACCCTGCCATGGGTAGTGGCAGAGTCAGATACCCTAGGGACATTTAAGAGACTCTTAGGTGGAACATGATGATAGAAAAGTGGAGGGCCATGCAGGAGGAAACGTTTAGATTGATCTTAGAGTAGGTTAAAAGGGCAGCACAACAATGTGGGCTGAAGAGCCTGTACTGTGCTGTAATGTTCTATGGACCAGTTGGGCTATAGGGCCTATTATTTTTATAATCTATTGAGATACTGCCTGGAACAGGCCCTTCTGGTCCTTCGAGCCATGCTGCTAAGCAACGTCCAATTTAACCCCAGCCTAATCATGGGACAATTTTCAATGAGCAATTAACCTACCAGCCGGTACGTCTTTGGACTGAGGAGACCCCGCGGGCACGGGGTGAACATAACAGTCTCCTTTCAGACAGCGGTGGGACCTGAACCCAGGTGGAGCAGTGTGCTAACCTCCACGCTGCAAAGTGGCGCAGAAATACAGCCAGTCCCAAGCTGAAGTGACTTGACGGGCTCTGTGCAGTCATATCATGGTCAAATACTGGTCGAGTGTCCAGAGGCCAGGAGTAATGATCCAAGACAAATATTCAAATTACAGTTGTGGAAAGCATCTGAGGCCTCCGTTAGTCAGGGTCAACCATGAATGTTGTGTCCTAGCTGTCGAGCCAGAGCAATACGATATGGGGGGGCACACTGTTGCCCATGAAACAGGCTCCCCCTCTGCACATACCTGATGAACCTGAAGGAACGGCAGAGACTGATACCATTTTGCACCAGCAGCTTCGCAGGAGTTGCCAGTCAGTGTTAAACTCACGGTCTCCAGCTCCGGACTTACCCCTTAGGGTTTACTCCCGAAGCTTCCCCAAGCTGCAAGGCAGTGAAGATTTGAGATCAGAGTTTTCCTTCTCCCAGATGAGCTGCCAACCACGGCTGACGAGCCCCGTCTGCCCAAAGTGACTGGTTTTAAGGTGCTAGTAACCTGCCTTTGCCCCCTCTCCTGTCAGTAGAAACAGTTCCGCTGGGCTCAGTAACTAAGCCACACCTGAAGGCCGGGAGCTGGACTTGGTTGTCAGAGGCTGTTTGAGACACACACCACTGGAAGAATTTAATAGGCAGAGAGTATATTGTCTGGTTGCATCACGGCCTGGTATGGAAATGCCAATGCCCTTGAACGGAAACGCCTACAAAAGTAATTGATACGGCCCAGTCTATCATGGGTAAAACTCTCCCCACGATTGAGTACATCTACATGGAGCGCTGTCACAGGAAAGCAGCATCCATCATCAGAGATCCCTACCTTCCAGGCCAGTCTCTTCTCACTGCTGCCATCAGGAAGGAGGTACAGGAGTCTCAGGACCCACATCACCAGGTTCTGTAACAGTTATTACTCCCAACCATCAGGAAGGAGGTACAGGAGCCTCAGGACCCTCACCACCAGGTTCAGGAACAGTTATTACCCCTCAACCATCAGGAAGGAGGTACAGGAGCCTCAGGACCCACTCCACCAGGTTCAGGAACAGTTATTACCCCTCAACCATCAGGAAGGAGGTACAGGAGCCTCAGGACCCACTCCACCAGGTTCAGGAACAGTTATTACCCCTCAACCATCAGGAAGGAGGTACAGGAGCCTCAGGACACACACCACCAGGTTCAGGAACAGTTATTACCCCTCAACCATCAGGAAGGAGGTACAGGAGCCTCAGGTCCCACACCACCAGGTTCAAGAACAGCTATTACCCCTCAATCATCAGGAAGGAGGTACAGGAGCCTCAGGTCCCACACCACCAGGTTCAAGAACAGCTATTACCCCTCAATCATCAGGAAGGAGGTACAGGAGCCTCAGGTCCCACACCACCAGGTTCAGGAACAGGTTCTTGAACCAGCATGGATAACTTCACTCACTCCGTCATTGAAATGTTCCCACAACCTATGGACTCACTTTCAAGGACTCTTCATCTCACGTTCTGGATATTTATTGCTAAAATTCACAAGAAAATGAATCTCAGGTTTGTATATGGTGACATATACATACTTTAATTATAAGTTTACTTTAAACCTTGTACATTCTGCCTGATGTGAGCTGGGAGAAGAGTTAAAATATGGGATGGGTAAGGATGTTGGCTGCAGCAGGGGTGATTGATAAGTTCGTGGCCTAAGGTAGAAGGAGATGAGTTATCAACTTCAAACTTTCTGTATTTTCACTCAAAGAGTTGAACTGCCAGTGCATGTAACAAGAGCTGTATAACTTTAGGCCTTCTAACCTAGGCCATGAATTTATGAATCACCCATCTGTGGACACTTTCTGGAGGTACAAGATCCGTACGCTCCACGACTGCTGGACTAAGTGTGTAAATGTAGGAGGGGGACTATGTTGAAAAATAAATGTGCTAGCTTTTCTAAAATTTACTCCTTCTACCTCAGGCCACAAACTTACCAATCACCCCTCCTATGTATGCAGTATACAACCCTGAGATCTGTCTTCTCCATAGACAGCCATGAAACAAAGAAACACTGTGGACCCCATTCAAAGAGAAACATCACCACCCCTTCTCCCCCCAACATCTCTCTGTCTCTCTCACACACACAAACTCACTCACACTCACACACACACACTCACACACAAACACACTCACACTCTCTCTCACACACACACACACTAACACACTCACACACACACACACTAACACACTCACACACACACACTCACACTCTCTCTCACACACACACACACTAACACACTCACACACACACACACACTCTCTCTCACACACACACACACTAACACACTCACACACACACTCTCTCACACAGACAAACACACTCACACACAGACACAAACACACACACACACACTCACACACACAACACACACACAGACACAAACACACAGACACAAACACAGTCACACAAACACAGTCACACAAACACAGTCACACACACAGACACAAACACACACACACACACAAACACACACAACACACACACACACACACACACAGACACAAACACACAACACACACACAACACACAGAAATGATAAAAAAAACAGAATATAAAGCACAGTATTGAGAGAGTCCGGCACACTCAATTCAGCTCAGTGTTCGTTACCTGCAGGCCGCTAAGACTCAAAATCATCCAAAATAGCAACAAAGAAGGAGTAAACAATCCACAAACTGCAGAGTTTATATCTGTATTTTCCAGGGAATTTCCTTCTGTACTGTGCAAACTATGCAATTTATATCACTGATTTATTCATATTTTTTGTTACTTATATAGGCAATTATACAGTATAAAGCTTATAAAACTCAATTATCATTGATATATTGGTCGTCCCCTCACCCTCAATTTAGTTTAATCTTGAAAATACAAATAAATAATGTGAAATGAGTGCCTAAAGTTCAACATGGATTTTAGCTGTCGGAATAATCGCAGAATAAATATTGAGGTTGGCCAGATTGTATATAAAAATTAAATTGGAGGCAGTCAGAGTTCTCCACTAGAGGGCACCAACCTATCAGACCTAAAAATCTTGTTCTGACATGTGGGTCCATGGCCTGCTCTTGTGTCACCATGAGGCCACCCTCAGGATGGAGAAGCATCACCTTATTCTCTGTCTGGGAACCTGATGGCACGAATATCAATTTCTCCTTCTGGTAAAAAATATTTTCCTCCCCCTTCTTCTATTCCCCACTCTGGCCTCTTACCTCTTCTCAGCTGCCTATCACCTCTGCCTGGGTCCCCTCCTCCTTCCCTTTCTCCCATGGTCCACTCTCCTCTTCTATCAGATTCCTCCCCCTCCAGCCCTTTACCTCTCCCACCCATCACCTCCCCCTGGTGTCCCTCCTCCTTCCCTTTCTCCCATGGTCCACTCTCCTCTCCTATCAGATTCCTCCCCCTCCAGCCCTTTACCTTTCCCACCCATCACCTCCCCCTGGTGTCCCTCCTCCTTCCCTTTCTCCCATGGTCCACTCTCCTCTTCTATCAGATTCCTTCCTCTCCAGCCCTTTACCTCTCCCACCCATCACCTCCCCCTGGTGTCCCTCCTCCTCCCCTTTCTCCCACGGTCCACTCTCCTCTCCGATCAGATTCCTCCCTCTCCAGCCCTTTACCTTTCCCTCCCATCACCTCCCCCTGGTGTCCCTCCTCCTTCCCTTTCTCCCACGGTCCACTCTCCTCTCCGATCAGATTCCTTCCTCTCCAGCCCTTTACCTCTCCCACCCATCACCTCCCCCTGGTGTCCCTCCTCCTTCCCTTTCACCCACGGTCCACTCTCCTCTCCTATCAGATTCCTTCCTCTCCAGCCCTTTACCTCTCCCACCCATCACCTCCCCCTGGTGTCCCTCCTCCTTCCCTTTCTCCCATGGTCCACTCTCCTCTCCGATCAGATTCCTTCCTCTCCAGCCCTTTACCTCTCCCACCCATCACCTCCCCCTGGTGTCCCTCCTCCTTCCCTTTCACCCACGGTCCACTCTCCTCTCCTGTCAGATTCCTTCCTCTCCAGCCCTTTACCTCTCCCACCCATCACCTCCCCCTGGTGTCCCTCCTCCTTCCCTTTCTCCCACGGTCCACTCTCCTCTCCTGTCAGATTCCTCCCTCTCCAGCCCTTTACCTCTCCCACCCATCACCTCCCCCTGGTGTCCCTCCTCCTTCCCTTTCTCCCACGGTCCACTCTCCTCTCCTATCAGATTCCTCACTCTCCAGCCCTTTACCTTTCCCACCCATCACCTCCCCCTGGTGTCCCTCCTCCTTCCCTTTCTCCCACGGTCCACTCTCCTCTCCTATCAGATTCTTCTCCAATAGGAGAACATCATCCTCAACACCGGTGATCACACTGCTACTGTTTTAAAAGACTTGAGATGAAGAAGGCTCATGATTCCCCACTTTGTAATCGCAGGAACCCATATTTGGTATGTCTGTCACCAAAGATGCCTTAAATTTCTACAGATGTGCTGCGGAGAGCATTCTGACTGGCTGTATCACTGTCTGGTATGGAGGGGCCACTGCACAGATAGGAAAAAGCTGCAGAGGGTAGTAGATTCAACCAGCATCACAGGTACTGCTCTTCCCACCATCGAGGACATCTTTAAAAGGAGATGCCTCAAAAAGGCAGCATCCATCATTAAGGACCACCATCACCCAGGACGTGCTCCCTTCTCATTGCTACCATCAGGGAGGAGGTACAGGAGCCTGAAGACACACACTCAACGATTCAGGAACAGCTTCTTCCCCTCTGCCATCGGGGAAGAGGTACAGGAGCCTGAAGACACACACTCAACGATTCAGGAACAGTTTCCCCTCTGCCATCAGGGAGGAGGTACAGGAGCCTGAAGACACACACTCAACGATTCAGGAACAGTTTCCCCTCTGCCATCAGGGAGGAGGTACAGGAGCCTGAAGACACACACTCAACGATTCAGGAACAGCTCCTTCCCCTCTGCCATCAGGGAGGAGGTACAGGAGCCTGAAGACACACACTCAACGATTCAGGAACAGTTTCCCCTCTGCCATCAGGGAGGAGGTACAGGAGCCTGAAGACACACACTCAACGATTCAGGAACAGCTTCTTCCCCTCTGCCATCAGGGAGGATACAGGAGCCTGAAGACACACACTCAACGATTCAGGAACAGCTTCTTCCCCTCTGCCATCAGGGCGGAGGTACAGGAGCCTGAAGACACACACTCAACGATTCAGAAACAGCTTCTTCCCCTCTGCTATCAGGGAGGAGGTACAGGAGCCTGAAGTCACACACTCAGCGATTCAGGAACAGCTCCTTACCCTCTGCCATCAGGGAGGAGGTACAGGAGCCTGAAGACACACACTCAACGATTCAGGAACAGCTTCTTCCCTTCTGCCATCAGGGAGGAGGTACAGGAGCCTGAAGACACACACTCAACGATCCAGGAACAGCTTCTTCCCCTCTGCCATCAGGGAGGAGGTACAGGAGCATGAAGACACACACTCAACGATCCAGGAACAGCTTCTTCCCCTCTGCCATCAGGGAGTAGGTACAGGAGCCTGACGACACACACTCAATGATCCAGGAACAGCTTCTTCCCCTCTGCCATCAGGGAGGAGTTACAGGAGCCTGAAGACATGTGGTGTTCTATGGTCTCCTCCCATAGAGAGTAGCTTTTCCATATGCATCACCGCTTGGTATGGGAAATGCAGTGCCCGTAACCACACGAAACTGTGGGGAGATGTAGACACAGTTCAGCTTGTCACGGAAACCAGTCTCCCTTCCTTGGACTTTACCTACACGTCTCACTCCTCAGTAAAGCCCCCGCCCACCCCGGACATCCTCTCTTCTCCTGCCTCCCATTGGGTAGAAGATCCAAAAGCTTGAATGCACATAGCACCAGGCTCAAGGCCAGCTTCTGTTCCACTGTTATTGAATGGTTCCCTCGTACAATAAAGGGTAGAATATGGAATATTGAAGATGGACTCTTGATCTCAGTCTGCCATGCTATGAATTGGCTCCTTAATGCCTACCTGCACTGCATCTCACTTTATTCTGCATTCTGTTCTATCTTGTCCCACCTCAATGTACCATTGTGATGAATTGATATGTATGAGCAGAATGCAAGACTGTCCCTCCCTGCATAAACCAGTGTACCAAGTGAGGGCTAAATTAGATTTAATGATGTTTTTCCCTACATCCTTCAATTTCTTATCCAGTTTCCTGGTGAATCTCCTCTGCACCCTCTCTAATCCAGGCAGCGTCCTGGTGAATCTCCTCTGCACCCTCTCTAATCCAGGCAGCATCCTGGTGAATCTCCTCTGCACCCTCTCTAATCCAGGCAGTGTCCTGGTGAATCTCCTCAGCACCCTCTCTAATCCAGGCAGCTTCCTGGCGAATCCCCTCTGCACCCTCTCTAATCCAGGCAACATCCTGGTGAATCTCCTCTGCACCCTCTCTAATCCAGGCAGCATCCTGGCAAATCCCCTCTGCACCCTCTCTAATCCAGGCAGCATCCTGGTAAATCTCTGCACCCTCTCAAATCCAGGCAGCGTCCTGGTGAATCTCCTCTGCACCCTCTCTAATCCAGGCAGCATCCTGGTGAATCTGCTCTGCACCCTCTCTAATCCAGGCAGCATCCTGGTGAATCTCCTCTGCACCCTCTCTAATCCAGGCAGCATCCTGGCAAATCCCCTCTGCACCCTCTCAAATCCAGGCAGCGTCCTGGTGAATCCCCTCTGCACCCTCTCTAATCCAGGCAGCGTCCTGGTGAACCTCCTCTGTACCCTCTCTAATCCAGGCAGCGTCCTGGTGAATCTCCTCTGCACCCTCTCTAATCCAGGCAGCATCCTGGTAAATCTCCTCTGCACCCTCTCTAATACAGGCAGCATCCTGGTGAATCTCCTCTGCACCCTCTCTAATACAGGCAGCATCCTGGCAAATCCCCTCTGCACTCTCTCTAATCCAGGCAGCATCCTGGTGAATCTCCTCTGCACCCTCTCTAATCCAGGCAGTATCCTGGTGAATCTCCTCTGCACCCTCTCTAATCCAGGCAGCATCCTGGTGAATCTCCTCTGCACCCTCTCTAATCCAGGCAGCATCCTGGTAAATCTCCTCTGCACCCTCTCTAATCCAGGCAGCATCCTGGTGAATCTCCTCTGCACCCTCTATAATACAGGCAGCATCCTGGTGAATCTCCTCTGCACCCTCTCTAATCCAGGCAGCATCCTGGTGAATCTCCTCTGCACCCTCTCTAATCCAGGCAGCATCCTGTTGAATCTCCTCTGCACCCTCTCTAATCCAGGCAGCATCCTGGCAAATCTCCTCTGCACCCTCTCTAATCCAGGCAGCATCCTGATGAATCTCCTCTGCACCCTCTCTAATCCAGGCAGCATCCTGGTGAATCTCCTCTGCACCCTCTCTAATCCAGGCAGCATCCTGGTGAATCTCCTCTGTACCCTCTCTAATCCAGGCAGCACCTGGTGAATCTCCTCTGCACCCTCTCTAATCCAGGCAGCATCCTGGTGAATCTCCTCTGCACCCTCTCTAATCCAGGCAGCATCCTGGTGAATCTCCTCTGCACCCTCTCTAATCCAGGCAGCGTCCTGGTGAATCTCCTCTGCACCCTCTCTAATACAGGCAGCATCCTGGTGAATCTCCTCTGCACCCTCTCTAATCCAGGAAGCATCCTGGTAAATCTCCTCTGCACCCTCTCTAATCCAGGAAGCATCCTGGTGAATCTCCTCTGCACCCTCTCTAATCCAGGAAGCATCCTGGTGAATCTCCTCTGCACCCTCTCTAATCCAGGCAGCATCCTGGTGTATCTCCTCTGCACCCTCTCTAATCCAGGCAGCATCCTGGTGAATCTCCTCTGCACCCTCTCTAATCCAGGCAGCATCCTGGTGAATCTCCTCTGCACCCTCTCTAATCCAGGCAGCATCCTGGTGAATCTCCTCCGCACACTCTCTAATCCAGGCAGCATCCTGGTGAATCTCCTCTGCACCCTCTCTAATCCAGGCAGCATCCTGGTGAATCTCCTCTGCACCCTCTCTAATCCAGGCAGCATCCTGGTGAATCTCCTCTGCACCCTCTCTAATCCAGGCAGCATCCTGGTGAATCTCCTCCGCACACTCTCTAATCCAGGCAGCATCCTGGTGAATCTCCTCTGCACCCTCTCTAATCCAGGCAGCATCCTGGTGAATCTCCTCTGCACCCTCTCTAATCCAGGCAGCACCTGTTGAATCTCCTCTGCACCCTCTCTAATCCAGACAGCATCCTTGTGAATCTCCCCTGGACGCTCTCTAAAGCTTCCACACCCTTCCTGTAATGAGGTGACCAGAACAGAACACAACTCCAGGTGTGGTCCAACCAGTGTTTTATAGAGCTGCGACATTAACCTCGCTGATCTCGAACGCAATCCCGAACCAACAAAGGGCAAAGCACCTTCTTAAACACCCTATCAACCTGTCTGGCAGCTTAGAGGGATAAATGGCCGTGGGCCACAAAATCCCTCTGTTCCTTTGCAATACTAGGAATCCTGCCATTAACCCTGTATTCTGCTGTAACCTTGAGCAGGAACCAATGGCCAGATGACTAGCTTCAATGAGGGGTAACTATCAGTTCAATTCATTTTCAGTTTATTGTCATTTAGAAACCTCAAATGCAATGCAGTTAAAAAATGAGACAACGTTCCCCCAGAATGATATCACAAAAGCTCACGACAAAACAGACTACACTAGAAAATCCTCATAACGTTTGGCAATCCCCAATCCAGAGTCCGGAGAGGCTGCTGCGTATTAATATCGCGCTACCATCTTAGCGCGTTCCATGGAAAGGAGATCCAAATCCACCAGACAAACAAGACCAAAAACTAAAGCTACAAGACCTGCACGAAACCACATAGTTACAACAGTGCAAACAATAGCATAATTGATTAAAAAAACAGACCATGGGCACGGTAAAAATAGTCCAAAGGCTGTAAGTTCGAAAGAAACCAACACACAGTTTCCACAGGTCCTCAGGGTCCCGATAGACTCGTCACCCCACGCCGGTGGCAGAAGGGAATACCCCCGCTATGGACTTCCATGGCGCCGCCCGACTCAGCCTTGCAGACACATCACACACTGAAAGCGCTCTGACCACAGCGGACTCCGAGTCTGTTGAACTTCCGAGCCGACGACCATCCCCTCCGGCACAGCCTCTCTGAGCACCATCCTCTGCTGAGCGCACTACGACACCCCCGACAACGGCCATCAGCAACGCAACCCCGAGGACTGGGGTCCTGTTCTTCCCAGCAGAGACCCGGACCTCACAGCAGCAGCAGCAATGACGAGGGCCTTCCTGGAGATTTCCGAATGTTCCTCCATGCTCCCACGTCCGTTTTTCATCAGATTAGGATTGCGCATGGTGCCCTGCTTAACAAATAACAGATAATCAGCTCTGTAGTGTCCGCTGCAAGCTGCGTCGCGCCGCCATCTTGCTCAGTCAAGCTCAGGTTCACCGTTATTGTCATCTGACTGGACATAAATACGACCAAGTGAAATAACATTCTTCCAGAGCATGGTCCACCCACACAACATACATCATGCACAGCACCTGCACCTAAACAGTGCCAAAAAGAAGTTAATAAAATATAATTCAAAATGCACGTAGAGGTAAACAGTAAACTGTCCGGTGAACGGCTCGCTGTCCTAGTGACGGGACCGCGGTGGCGCCAGGGTATTCATTAGTCTCACAGCCTGGGGACAGCCCAGAGCCTTCAAGTCAAGTCAAGTCGTCATTTCAACCATAACTGCTGGTACGGTACACAATAAAAACGAGACGTTTTTCAGGACCATGGTGTTACATGAACAATACAAAAACTGCACTGAACTACGTGAAAACAACACAGAAAAAAAAACTACACTAGACTACAGACCTACCCAGGACTGCACTAAAACATTGCAATAAATAATAAACAGGACAACAGACGCAGTAGAGGGCAGTAAGCTGCTGTCAGTCCAGACTCTGGGTATTGAGGTGTCTGATGGCTTTGGGGAAGAAATTCTTACATAGTCTGGTCGAATTGCATTTTTGAATCTCGTTTTATTAACTTATTAATGGCACTGTTTTGGTGCAGGTGCTGTGTGTGATGTACGTTGTGTGGGTGCACCGTGGTCCGGGAATCCGATGAGCAGCGATCGAAGACTCTGGGCCTGTACTCGCTGGGATTTAGAAGAGTGGTGGGGGGGGGGCAGGGGAGGAGATCTCATTGGAACCTACCAAACGCTGACAGCCGAGATAGAGTGGATGTGGAGAGGATGTTTCCTATTGTGGGGGAGTCTAGGACCAGAGGACACAGATAGAGTGGATGTGGAGAGGATGATTCCTATAGTGGGGGAGTCTAGGACCAGAGGACACAGATAGAGTGGATGTGGAGAGGATGTTTCCTATAGTGGGGGAGTCTAGGACCAGAGGACACAGATAGAGTGGATGTGGAGAGGATGTTTCCTATAGCGGGGGAGTCTAGGACCAGAGGACACAGATAGAGTGGATGTGGAGAGGATGTTTCCTATAGTGGGGGAGTCTAGGACCAGAGGACACAGATAGAGTGGATGTGGAGAGAATGGTTCCTTTGGTGGGGGGAGTCTAGGAGCAGAGGGAACATCCTTAAAATACAGGGACGTCCATTTAGAAAGGAGATGAGGAGGGAGTTCCTTGGCCAGAGGGTGGTAAATCTGTGGAATTCGTTGCCACGGGCAGCTGCAGAGGCCAGGTGATTGAGAGCATTTAAGGTGTTTGTTAATAGGGTCTGGATTAGCCTGGGCATGAAAGGTTATGGGGGATGGGAGGCAGTAGAGTGGGGTTAAGTGGGAAATGGATCAGCCATGATGAACGGCCTAATTCTGCTCCTATCCCTTATGGTGTGACAGCCCAAGGGAAGAAGCTGTTACCCAGCCCTGATGCTCCTGTACCTCCCTCCTGACAGTTGGGAGTCACAGAGATTGTGAGACCCTCAACAATGCTTCAGGGCCTTCGTCGGCAATGCTCACGGTAAACTTCAGAATCGGAGGGTGCTGGGAGAAGCTCGGCAGTGTTTACTGTCGGCTACCGCACTCGAGGTAACTCACCTCCGTTTCGTAGGAGGATCTTTGTGACAAGCTGGATGGGGACATGGCACCTACGACAGGGCAGCCATCCCTGAAGGACACTGAGATGGGAGACCCACTCCCAACCCCACTGAGTCGGAGGGAGGCATGGACCTGCCTTTAGTAAGTGAGGAAAATTAATCCCAAGGTTGCCGCTCGGCCGTGAAACGGGGGTGGGGGGGGGGGGGCATGTACTCTGGCGAGGCCACTGGGGTGAGCCAGAGTCCGCGAGTCCAGTAGAGGCGGGAGGACTGGAAACGGGGGTGGGGGGGGGGCATGCTTTATACTGCATACTTTGATAATAAATGTACGTTGAATCTTTCAATCTTTGCCAGAAATAATAATAATAGATAAATAAGCAATAAATATCAAGAACATGAAATGAAGAGTCCTTGAAAGTGAGTCCATCAGTTGTGGGAACATTTCAATGATGGGGCAAGTGAAGTTATCCCCTCTGGTTCAAGCGCCTGATGGTTGAGGGGTAATGACTGTTCCTGAACCTGGTGGTGTGAGGCTCCTGTATCTCCTTCCTGATGGTTGAGGGGTAAGAACTGTTCCTGAACCTGGTGGTGTGAGGCTCCTGTACCTC